>NC_089834.1:11693347-11890847 GCF_035046505.1 Tiliqua scincoides
ACCTCAGAGGTCTGCTATCGTCCCAACCCCCCCCCCCCCGGTTGCGAGTCAGGCCCCTTGAAAGAGGACATTCCGCAAAATCCTGGCAGTTATAGTCCACAGTGAGGTTTGGCCTGTTGTGCGTCTTGGAGAAGGGCCACTTTCAGAAGGAAGCAGCTCTTGATGCCTCCTCTGTGCGTCCCCTCCCAGCACTCCAGGAGAAGAGCCTTCCGAAGAGCCGTCTTCATCCGGCCTCCCCTTCCTCTTTCCCAGGTGGCTGCTCCGGACCGTGGGCCTCACTGACTGCCAGCAGCGCCTGGGCCAGGGGGCTTGGCTCTCGGCGGCTGCAGCTCTTGGGGGCTCGGGGGTGTGCTCAGGAGAGGGGAGGCCTTCCTGCCAGGGCAAAGTAGGCAGCTTGTGAGAGAGAGGCTGGCTGTCTTGCAAGGAGAGGCCCCAGTGGGCTCTGGAAGCTGCCCAGGCTCAGTCGGATGCTGGGAATTGTGTGTGTGTCTGCATATGTGGGGAGCCTGGTGTCCTTCCCCACAGCTGAATGGAGGGAGGGCTCTCCATCACTGCTGAGCTTAGCCAGTCTCAGGCAGAAGTCCTCAGCTCTTTGCAGACCATTTCTTCCCGCGGCAGTCGATCTGGGTGCGAGGATCTGCGTATATTTGTGTGCTGCCATTCATTCCACGTGGTGTGGCACCCAAGGAGCCACTTGTGTTGTCTGTTCAGGGAAGGGCGGAAGGATGGAAGTCCCACCACAGATGCAGAACCAAATTAGGGGACCATCCCAAGACCCCTTATTTCCGGTGGGAAAGGCTGACTTTTCAGAGTTTTTTTTGGGGGGGGAGGGGAGGACACAAGGCAAGATGGTCTTTGATGCAAGTTGCTTGTTGGCAACCTTCAGTCTCGAAAGACTCTGGTATCGCGCTCTGAAAGGTGGTTCTGGCACAGCGTGGCTGAAGCGTGGCACAGCGTGGTTCTAGTGTGGCTGAAAAGGCCGATTCGGGAGTGACAATCCCTTCCACGCCGGGAGCAAGTGCAGTCTGTCCCTGGTCTGTCTCCCTGGCTGTGGGCCTTCCTTCTTTGCCTCTTTGCCTCAGACTGTTGGCCAAGTGTCTCTTCAAACTGGGAAAGGCCAAGCGGGCCACTCAGAGGCCAGGGTTTCCCACTTGTTGAGGTCCAGTCCTAAGGCCTTCAGATCCCTCTTGCAGATGTCCTTGTATCGCAGCTGTGGTCTACCTGTAGGGCGCTTTCCTTGCACGAGTTCTCCAT
Organism: Tiliqua scincoides; assembly: GCF_035046505.1. Lineage (NCBI taxonomy): Eukaryota > Metazoa > Chordata > Lepidosauria > Squamata > Scincidae > Tiliqua > Tiliqua scincoides. Next base: position 11,694,602 of record NC_089834.1, read on the forward strand.
AGAGGAGATCCTTTGGGATCCGGCCATCATCCATTCTCACGACATGACCGAGCCAACGCAGGTGTCTCTGTTTCAGCAGTGCATACATGCTAGGGATTCCAGCACGTTCCAGGACTGTGTTGTTTGGAACTTTGTCCTGCCAGGTGATGCCGAGAATGCGTCAGAGGCAGCGCATGTGGAATGCGTTCAGTTTGATGATGCAAGTACATCATGCATGATGCAAGTACATTCTGAGAAAGGGAGGAGGTGCTGCCTGGGGGAAAACCTCTTGGCTTGGCCAACACAAGGAAGACGCAACACCCAGGAAGGCTGCTGGCAATCAACGTGTCCACTCTGGGTCCACCCTCAGTCCCTACTCTGTGCTCAGATGGTCCTGTTTGCGACTGGTTGAGGACCTTTCATGAGCTGACAAACGACCAGTTATTTTCAATTCTGAAAAACTGCCTTAAGAAGAAAACCTGTAATCACTGGGGGTGTGTGTGTGGCAGCGTCTTTGGCAGGCAGAAGCACCCCTGATGGTGAAAGGTCCTTTCAGGGACTGTTTGGAGGTGTGTGTCTGGGGGGCCCGACAGGGCTCTTGGTGTCAGTTCCCCTGGAACCTCTCTGTGCCCCAGAAGCAGCTCCCTTTGTGGCTCTGGTGACTGGGTAGCGAAAGGATTAAGTAGGCGAGAAGAACTGCGGCCCGTCACAGCCCACTTTTAAGTGCACGTGAGGCCAGCAGGTAGGACAGAGGCACAGTTGGCTTGGGGCAGGTGCCCCCTGAAGCACTGCTATGGCTTGGAGCGCAGATGTGGTGAAGCAGCTTTGTGGCTTCAGAGCAACCTCGGGGGGGGGGGGTTTAAGCCAACAGCTTGAGAGAGTGCCTAAAGTACACCTCTTTTCTCCAGGTGTCCACCTGGCCTGGCCTGGCCAGAGAGTGGTGGACTCTGCCCCCTTCACTTGGGCTCAGAGGCTCCCTGGAAAGACCACCCGCTTTTCCCAGGGAGGTCTCACCCCGGCTGTGGCTGGCGAGGAGCTGCCGAGAAGAACAGTGCGCCTTTTGAGCGCCAGCTCCGCGGCTCCGTGCGCAGCTTCAGAAAGAGCGGCCGCTTCGAATCCAGCTGTGTAAATGTTTTCCGTTTCACTGCTGAGGCCCCGGAGTTGAGGCCTTGCCAAGACAAGCTGCGCTCGAGTTGTTCTTGGCAACGCCTCCCGCCTGAGGAATGTCCGCATCACTCCCAAAATATGATGCTTTGTAATCTGGGCCGCAGGAGGAAAGGAAAGCCGAGCTGCTGGGGGGCCTGTGGCCGTCTGAGTGCCTGTGCCCCCCACCCCCGACCATCGCCTCAGCAGCCCGGTGCAGGCAAAGGCACAGGCCCTTCCTGCATTCCTCAGCCCGGCCCTCCTGCCTGGCCCTCCTCCTCGAGTGCTGGGATCAGACCAGAGAGGGCAGCTTCTCACACTCCTGGTTCAGGGCTGCCTCGCCAGAAGACGCGAGTGAGGGAACAGTGCCGGAGAAGTGGCCCCACTCCCTCCCCCGGGACTCTTGGCTACTCCCACGCAGACCCCTGCCGACCCACAATGGAAATCCCTGCTGGGTCAGAGCATCCACCCTACACCCCACCCAGGCGCCTCACTGGAGAGCTCTCTGCCACCCATGCTCCCCTGCAACTGGGATTTGGAGGCAGACTGCTCCTATACTTGGAGGCTCCATTGTGCTTTCCTGGTGGAATGCCTCTGCAGCTGGGGGGGGGGGAATGTGCAAGGGACAAATATGCAAAGCAGAAAAGGTTTTCCTTCTTGCGCTGCTCGTGGAGAACCACAGGTGTGATAAAGAAGTCTCTGGGGGGAGCCAGGTGAGGAGGGGTCTCCAGTCAAGCGCTGCAGTGAGCTCTTTCAAGCAGAGGCCTGCTGCTGGCATTGCATGCAGAAGATGAGGCAGTTCCTCCCATGCTTGGGGGCTCAGCTGCTCCTGCGGCAAAGAGAGTTTGTGCCAGAAGGATCTTCCCAGGAGGGTGAGAGGTGGTCCGGAGTGGAAAGGCTCTGGGGAGGTGCTGGGGCCAGTCCTGCTCCACAGTTAACCAGCAGGAATTCCTGCCCCCAGTGGGTGATTTCCCCACCCCTCTGCTCCCTGGCCCTCCGTGGGGATGCAGGTGGGAATTTGCAGAGGACGGATTGAGGCTTTCCTTGGCAGGACGTCTTGCCAAAGACCCTGGTCTCTGCTTGCTCAGAACAGCTCCAGTGCCCCGCTGGGACAGGCCTCGGAATGCGCCGCTCCAGCCTGACAGGCCCGGTTCATTTGCCTGCAGGCAGACCTGTGAGAACTGAGATGGCTTCTATAAACAGAGCAGGGCTCATGAGAACATCAGCTCCTCAAGGTGGGGGGGGGGCGCATTATGGCTGCCCTTTGCCCCCCCAGCAGGATGGGAGAGATGGAATCCCAGCTCTGTACCCTTCTCAGGGGTGGGGGAAAGGAATTCCTGGCTGCAGGGTGCCTGAAGGGGCAATCCTCCTTGCTTTCTACAGCTGGACCAAAAGCCATGGCTGCCTTGCCTGCCGAACTTCTTAGGAGCCTGAGCCGCAGGGGGTCATGGGAACTGTGAGCACACCAGACGGTGCAGGAGTCCAGAGGCGCTTGCCAACGCAGCTCCGTCTCTCGGGAGGCCTGTCGCTCTCGGGAAGGCTCCTGGGTGGGCTGGAGGTGTGGGCTGGTTGCACTGCAGGAGGACCCCACAGGCTCTCCTCCAGCACTCATTGCATGGGGAGCCACGAGGGGGTGCCGGCTGCAGGTGACGGGCACCTGGGACAGGCTGTTCTTTCAGTCTAGAGTCAGCTGGGGGTCCAAGCTCCGCAGCAGAAGGCCCAAGGAGGGAGCCAGAGCTTAGGAGGAGCCCTCAGAGCCTAGGGGTCTGATGGGCTTGGCAGGCAGGAATGGGCTCCTGACCTCTCTTGCCCTGTGGCCCTGGTCCAGACAACACCCAGCCCCCACCAAGGGCCGTGTCTGAAGAAGGGGTCCCAGGCAGATTGGGCATCCCACCTGGTGGCTCGCCTGGCAGGCCTTGGAGGCCTCGTCCAGCACAGTGTCCCGAACAACGCCTTGCAAGAGGTGTGATGTGCAAGGCTTCAGCACCAGGGGAGGGGCGCAGACTCTGCCTGCTTCCTCCAGCAAACAAGCCAGTGAGAGGCAGAGGGCCTGGGGACAGCTCCGGCAAGTCCAGTGATGAGTTTCATCAGCCACGTTCAGAGACCACCAGGCGCCTTGCTGGTAAATGGGAAGGATTCCTTGCCTGTTCCATGGCCCGGGGTGCCTGGACTCTCCCCTGCAGCTGGAGGGCCCTCCTTCCTTCCGCCTTCCTTGGGAAGCTGGTGAATAAATAAATAAGAATCCAAAGAATTTCCAGCAAGCCAGTCTGGGCCGCAGCTCCTTGGATGAGCCTGCTTGGCGAGGCCTGCCTGCTCACTGCTCCTGTGGCCGGGCGCCCTGAGCCCCACAGCCCACATGTGGATCCAGAGATGCTTCCTGCATGGCGGATGAACCAAGTTACCCTCACTGGTGCTGCGCAGTCCATGCCACTCATGAGAGGAGCTGTGAAATCTGAGCCGTGCTTTTCCCGCCTGTGCATAATGCTGCATTTTCTCCCCCAGGCCTGCTGCCTCAGTCACCCGCCTCCCTCCCTCCCTCCCTCCCATCCGTCTTAGGTGCAGAGCAGAGTGCGCCCACCATGAGCTGATCCAGGCACAGCATTTGCATGACATGCTCCATCATGTAGGACCAAACCATAAATCCACAACCAAATCCGTTTGTTGCCACATAAGAATCTCACGCTGGGCAAAGCAAGAGGAGGACATAATCAGCGGCTGCTGAGATGTTTATCACCGGCAGTTGTGCAGCCCTGGTTCTCTGCTGCCAGCAAAAGGTGGGAGAAACCCAGGACCCCTGGCACGTTTGAGGCACACGGCCTCCTGGCACCTGGCAGGCCACTGCAAGTAACATGTGAGATTCATGTACACATGTGCACAACCCCCCATCAGCAGCCTCTCCAGCTTTGGCCCCCGCCAGTCGCCAGTCAGTCTCCACACTTGGTGGCCTCCCTTGACCCTGAGTCCTGGGTGAGATCGATTCTTAATGATTAAGTGACTGATTTTCGTTTTCTTTTAAAGAGCATTATGAGCGTCCTTGAGCAAGAACCTCTCTCTCTCTCTCTCTCTCTCTCTCTCTCTCACACACACACACACACACACACACAGAGAGCTGAGCAGCAGGACCACTGAAAACTGAAGGGATGAAAGAGTTCAAGTGGAAACAGGCCCTGATCTGACAAAGTGGGCCACAGTCCATGAACAGCTTCTTCACTTCCAGCTTTGGCTGATATGGGCATGTGAGCCTTTCAGAGACTTGGTGTGGCCAACAACCAGGAAGGTGCAGAAGGTCAGCAATTCCAGGCTGCCAGAACGGATGTGCTGCAAAGCCTTTCCCCGACACCAAGTGACATCAGGTTTGGCAGCAACAAGGCTGCCTGGGAAGCACGTTCCAGGTGCAGGGTGCCACGACCAAGGAGACCCTTCTCCTGTCACTTTGAGCCTTTAGTGTGGACGCCGGGCACCTTGGAGGCTGTGTCCAGGGGCTCGTTTTAGTGGCCCTCTTTCTGAACCGAATCAGGATGACTTTGCCCATCGCTGCATAAAATTGCTTGAGGGTCTGAGCTCCCAAATCTGCCCAAATATTTTCCGGACTAAGAATGTTTCCCAGACCGCAAGCTTGCTTCTCTGCCCCAGCGCCTGTGGAGACAAGCAGACTTCCGAATCCTTATCCTGAGTCCGCCTTCCTACAGTCGGAGCTTGTTCTCTCCCTCGTCTCTTGTATGCAAGTTCCTGGAAAAGTGCTGGGTGACCAGGAGCATCATGGAGTCTGAGGAAAAGGGGCCCTCCCACTTTCCGGTGCTTCCTCTTCTGAACAGCAGCTTTAATAAATTCCACAGGCGCAGGAACAAGCCTGCTTTCCTTAAAAGTGATGTTCTCTATAATTATCTATGACACAACATGCTGCATATTAGTTGTTTCTCCCTTAGCAGATGATCAGAGCACAGCCAAGCATTGCGGCCGAGGTAATTGAATGTCTTCTTTAAGACAGTGGGCCGGAGTGGTGCCTCCTGACAACTTCCAGGACCGGCTCAAGAACAAAAGGATCTCCGGCATCAGCTGGGACTCTGAGGAGGTTCCATGTTTGGGAGGCTTCGTGTCCAACTGTCCCAAGTAAATGCCTGAGTGGGCGAGGGGTTCAGGTGCAGAGGCCTCCACCAGACCTGGAAGCCACTGTGCCAGGGGTTCCCAAACTGTCAGCCATGGAAGCCAACCGGAAAAGCTGCAGAATCCTTGCAAAACAGCCACCACGTATACAATGGGGAGCCGCGCCAATGGCCCAGGAGGTCAAGGGAGCCACCAGCAGAAAAAGCTCGGGAACCACTGCTCTATGCCCAGCAGGGTCACTGCTGAGCAACCAGGTCATTCATGGGTGGGGGCTGAGAAGGGAAGCTGGCCAGAGGTCACCAGCCTCTCACCAGCAGCTCACAAAGTCCTGCAATGTTGGCAGACTGCTGGAGAAAGCCACACAGCAGGGCCTGAGCTGGGCGCTGGTTGGAGTTGTCGTGTTGCTCCGGCTGAGGAGGCTTGAACCAGAGAAGGGATTCTGCTGGCCTGGTGCAAGGGAGGAGTCCACACACTACTGATGCTCTGCAAAGGCCGTGTGATTTGGAGTCCAACACCCCAGAATGGAGTCATCCACAAACACTCTTCCTCGCCCAGGGACCTCACAGGGATGTGCCAGGGATGAACCACGAACACGACAGCGGAGGAGGGGTTGATGGGCCCCAGTGGAGCTTCACCTGTGCCAAAAGCTGAGAATCCAGCCTGTCAGCTTAATAGGTGAGGAGGCTGCTGATCGCTGCTTTAAGAGAGGAAGCTGTGAAAGGGGCTTCCCTGGTGTGACAATGGCAGCTACAGGCTCTTCTTCTAATCAGAGCGGAAACGCCCCAGCGAGGAGGTCTCCACCCCACCAGGCTCTTCTCTGGCTGCACAGTGCAGCCCAAGATCACCCACCTTCTGCTGGCAGGGTCGGCACACGAGCGCCTCCCTCTCTCTCCCCCCCCCCCAGTTGGGGGTGTCTGGCTGTGCTCACAAGGCTGGGGGAGGGCATTCCACACCTGGCATGAAGCGCTGCAGGAGACTCAGGTGCTGCCTTGGTGGGCACCAGACTCTCCCAGGTGTGCTGGCAACACTGGCCATCCCCCACTGCCTCAGGCCCTTTGAGGACTGGGATCCCCTCAGCCATTGATTGTGCTGTGCAAACCACTCCGTGAACTTCACTGAAACATTCTAGGCTTCTCTTCCCTTTCCTTTCAAAGTCCTCTTGGATTTGGGCCATTACCACTCCAAGTGCCACAGCCTCGATTAGGAGCCTCCTTTGCAAGGCCTGGAATTGGCCAAGCATTGAGCAGCCAGTGCTACCAGTACTGAGTCTGTCTGTCCCAGTTCTCACCCCTAATAACTAATAATAATAATAATAATAATAATAATAATAATAATAATAATAATAATAAATAAATAAATAAATAAATAAAACTTTATTTTTATCCCGCCCTTCTCCCTAACGGGACCCAGGGTGGCTAACAACATATTAAAAAAACAGATTTTAAAAACATTAATACAAGCAGATAAAAACATTTAAAAACACACTACAGAGGCCATAAAAACAGTAGTCAGATTAAAAGAGTAAAAGAGCAGATCACCGAGGAATCAAGTCTGTAAAACTAAAAGATGTATAAAAAAGTTAAGAAGGCCAGAAATCAGAAGGCTTGTTTAAACAACAGTGTTTTCAGGCCTCGCCAAAAACTCTCAAGAGAGGGAGCCATTCTCAAGTCAAGGGGAAGGGAGTTCCATAATACCAGGAAGCAAACCCACAAGAACCACTGCCCTGCTTTGCAGATCTTGCCTCCCCTGCCTACCTCACCCCAGCAAATTTGCACAGCCAGGACCGTGGCCCGTGATCCAGCACGCTGGGCTAGAGGTTCAACTTGAGCACAGCCCACCGCGCGCCATTTCCAGGGATGCCCTCCTGTCAGTAGATATGGCATTGCCTCCCTCCAGCGGAGAGGGCTCACAGCTTCCACTCTGCGCGTGTCCCCTTTTGACCTCCAGCACTCTTTGGGGTCTGTAAAGGACCTACTGTTGTCCTGGTTGGGCCTTGTGGCTGTCCTGCAGCTGGGAATTAGCCAAAAAGAATAATTGGACTGAGGCCACCTGGCAAGTGTGCTGAGGAAAGACGCAGGACAGAAATGACTTTCTAAACAAATCAAATCAACGCATTGGCAGTTTGATCCCGGGCCTTCTGGGGCCGCCCCCAATCTTGGAAACATCCGATGAACCGGGGCTTCAGGCTCAGGTCGAAGAGGACCCAGCAGCTGCTGCCTCTGGGAAGCCCACAAGCTGGAGGTGCAGGGAAGCGCCCCTCTCCTGCCATTGCCCCCTCTTGTGGGGGACAAGCATTGGGGAGACCCTTAACACACAAGGGATCCTAGAAAGGGCCACATGTCTCTCAAGGCTAAGGGTGAAGTCACAGCAGAATCCCATTAACTAAAGAAATGTTTCTTTTAGGAATGGACTGTCAACCAATTAAAAGATTTTTCAAAAGTCAATTAACTCTCTATTAGCCCACTAATTGATTGATTTAATTTTAAAATGGCTGCTCTCTGCTGCAAAGCCTCTGAGAAAGTATCTCCCTAAGGGTCCTTGGAGGGAAGGCCAAGCTGCTTCCACAACCCACTCTCCCTCCCTTTCTGGGAAGAAAAAGGCACGGGGCCCCTGGGGCACCTGAGAGCCCCAGGACAGGCAAAAGCGGAGCTCAGGGCGGCATCCTCAAAAAGACAAAACACTCTTGCCTTTTCTTAAGGCTGCAGCCTCAGTACTCCCGGGCCCAAGCCGGACGCTTCCTGAAGGGCAGGGGGTGCCTCTGTGTCTGCTGTCCAGAGAAGATGGGGGGGGGGTCGGATTTCCCAAGGTGGCTCATTTACAAAGCCTGCGTTATTACCTTGCACCCAGATGGCCTCTCTGGGATGGTAACCTCTGCTGGCAGGCAGGAGAGTGTCACCCCCCTCCCCAGCCATGGGTCTGCTTGCAATTCCTGAAGCAAAGAATGTGTGGGGTGGGGTGGGGTGGGGGGTGGCAAAGAGAGAAGTCTGCCTTAGCAGCAGCAGCAGCAGCAGCAGAGAGACTCCTCTTGCCAGAAAGCCTGGGAGCTCATTTACATACTCCGAGCTTAATTCTCCGAGGGTATGCAAATATATGCAAACAGCAATCCAGAGAGAGTCAGAAATAGCAGAGAACATTAAAATCACCCTACTTGAATATTGTTTTATGCAAACGATGTACGTGCGCAGTGTGTCGTGGATTTAAATAGCAGCAATGTCAGCATGCCGGTTATTTACCCTTCCAACAATCTTCGCAGGTCTTTTTTTCCTCCAAGATGTTGAAAACTTCTCTCCGAGAGGGGTGGGCCTGCCGGGCTCTGAGCCTTAAGAGACGCCCACAGAGAAGGGGGGAGAGGAGGCCTCTGGCCAGCTGCGGTCACAGCCATTGAAATGATATAATTGTGATTTAGTAAATCACCAATTAAAGGCCCCCCCCCATTCTTGCAAAGGCGGAAGAGAAAAATGGAATCGGCCACGCTGATCCCCGAAGTGTTTTGTCTGTATCATATAGCATAAGACTGACCCACAGAATCCAGTTAGTGCATTTGGGATGGGCTAAAGGAGGTACATGAGAGAGAGAGGAGACGGGGGGGGGCATTGTGAATTTTGCATCCTGTTCTCCCAACAGCTCAGCCGTTTCCTTCTCATGGGTGGCTCGATCATCTTGGAATGGTTCTCATCCCAGAACAGCCTTCCCCCACTGCGCCCTACACTGGGGCTGTGGGTAGCAGTAGACTTGCAGGGATTCTAGCCCTGGCTCCTGAAAGGGTACGGAAAGAAGCCCTGGGCCACTGTGTGGCCCCCAGGGTGGGCCGATCCAGAGGTTTCTCCCTGCCCAGCAATGGGGGGGGGGGGAGAGGATGATGTTGCAACATTCCATGAGCTGAGGACAAACAGAAGCGATCGGCACACCCTGTTCTTGTGACCTGCCGCAGTACCCTGAAGTATGTATTTATCTGAAACGCATCCTGCCTTTCCCCTGCCGAGGCAAATGCCCCAGGCGGCTTACAGAGCTCCGTAAGAAATGCCCCACAGAATCCAGTATCACAACAAGAAGAAAAAGGGGGGGAACCATTAGAACAAAGCATGAGAACATTTGTTTTAATGTTAAACACTAAAACTTAAAAATATGAAAACAAAGCAAAACCCCACGCATATTGTCAGGCCAGGAGCGGGGGGACGGGACACAAAAGAGTGCAGGGAAGCAGCCAAGCCAGAGCAGCGCCATCAGCTGAGCCCAGGCGAAAGAGGCCTGTTTGGAGCCCTGGCCGGGAAGCCACCAGGGAGGGAGTTGCTGCTGATTCCCTCGGGAGGGAGGCCGTTCCACAGTTGTGTCGCTTGGCATCACCGCAGGCTGTGGCTGCGCTGCTGGGCGGGGGCGTGTGTGTCACTCTCCTTTCCAAGAGGAAGACCCACAAATGCCCTTCTCTGGACCAGAGTCAGATGCAGGCGGCCGGAACTGCAGACAGGCACTGGCAGCTGTGGACACGCGAAGGGCTCTCTCCCCCTGCCCCCCCCCCGCTGCCTCCCCTCCCTGTGCTCGATTTCAGGGGCTCCTGACAGCCCTGGGAGTCCTGTTACATGTTTGTAGTTTCCTCCAGAATCACATCTGTGTGGAGGCAGAAGGACAGGGGTGGGGGGCGCTCGAGGGGCTTGCTGGGGGTGGGAGGGGGAGAGCAAAGCAAACCTCCCTCCTGAGATTGGGCAGGGGGGGCGGCCAGATGAGATGCCTGGCAAACATGCGGTCCTCCTCACTGGCGATGCTTTGCAAGTCTTCCTGGGGTGTCTTCCTGCTGCAAAGGGGGGGAGGGGGCTGGGGAAAGTGGGGGGGAGTTCTTCTTCCGCTGGAGCAGCATCACAGGCCCCCCTCCAGAGATGGAGGAGCTGCAGCAGTCCTTCGGCATTCATAAGGAACACTGCTAAGTGCCCCCCCCATTCGTGCAAGGCCCTGTCTCCTTGCAGCCTGGATGCCACCCCCAGGCAAAGCCAAGTGCAAGGGTGGCAGCCAGGGGCGCCAGGGCAGAGGGCGCGGGCAGGCCTGGCAGGACGGTTCACGCGCACGGGCGCAGTCACGTGCCCTGTGAAGCGGCACCATGCGGGGTTCGCCAGTCTCAGGCTGGGCTCCTTCGCAGACTGCCTGGGAAGCGCAGCCAGTGCAGTCGCTGCCTGCCTGAGTGCTTGCCTGGGAGACCCACGCCTCTGCCCACAATGCCAAGCTCTGCCTGTGCTTCTCCCAAAGGCACCCATTCCTGGGAGGTCCACCTGGCCCCTGCCCTGCCCTCTAGCCCTGCCCTCCGCAGGCAGCAGCCTGTCTGGAGAGTGAGGGGCCCTGCTGAGTTATCCCCCCCGGGGGGGGGGCTGAACTTCCAGCTGCTGCTGCCTGCAAGGCTCCTCTGGGCTGCCTGGTCTTTTGTTTCTGTTTGGTTAAGTTGTCTTGGCCACCTGGGTCCTTTTGCTTCCAGACACGCAAAGTCGGAATACAAAACATTCCAGGGGCACTCCCAGCCCACAGGGTGGGGGCTCCCCTTCCACCTGGCCTTTCTCCTCATAGTTCCTCCCCCTCCCCTGGTTGTGCACACCCCACGGAAACTGGCAGGACACAAACATGGGCTCTGGTCCTCTGCAGAGATGAGGCATGGGGGGGGTCCATGGGCTGAAACAGCACCTGTGTCCAAACTGCACATTCAGAATGTGTGAACAGCAGGTCCGCAGCCAGGATTCTAGAGGTGGGGGGGGCGACTGTTTTTTCAAGAGGGGCAATGATGTCAGGTATCCATACTGGTGGGCAAAATGAAAGGATAAGTCTGGAGAAACATCAAAGACCCCAAACTCCCCCAAATTTCAGGAAGAGAAAATAATGTGGTTTTTTTTTTTGAGAGATGCATCATTATCTGTAAAGCCAGGTGACAATAATTGGCATAGAATAAATGCAACTCTGCATGCATGTAAAAAGTATTACCTACATAGAAATAACATGCAACATAGCCTTTCATTTACACACCAGTGCAATACACAGGCCTGCAACCCTGCAAAAGTAAAACATACCACTGTGATGCAGGTAGTCTTTACTTGTATTGAAAGTGCCTATTTAACACCTATATAGCACCTATCTAGCACCTATCTAACAACTATATAATGCCTATCTCGAACACCTGTATAACCCCTATCTAGTGCCTATCTAGCACCTATCTAGCACCTACATAGTGCCTACATAACACCTATTTAACGCCTATATAGCACCTATTTAACTCCTATTTAGCACCTTTTTAGTGCCTGTCCAGCACCTGTTATTATTATTATTAACAGTATTTATATACCGCTTTTCAACTAAAAGTTCACCAAGCGGTTTACAGAGAAAAATCAAGTAACTAAATGGCTCCCTGTCCCAAAAGGGCTCACAATCTAAAAAGATGCAAATGAATACCAGCAGACAGCCACTAGAACTGACAGTGCCTATCTGACACCTATCTAGCGCCTAAATAACACCTATGCAACACCTATCTAGCGCCTATCTAGTGCCTATTTAACACCTATCTAGTGCCTATTTAGCACCTATCTAACATCTACATAACACCTATTTAATGCCTATATAGTGCCTTTCTAACGCCTATCTAACACCTAACACCTACATAACACCTATATAGCGCCTATCTAACACCTATATAGCATCTATTTAACACCTATCTAGCACCTATATAGTGCCTGTTTAGCACTTATATAGTGCCTGCCTTGCACCTATCTATCACCTATATAACGCTATATAGCGCCTATCTAGCACCTATATAATGTGTCGATGACACATTGCTGATGCATTGATACATATTAAAATAAAATTTATTTACTTTACATCAAAGCGAGAGGAAAGATATGCTATTGGAACACTAGTTTTCTTTACAATGTTCATTACTTTTAAAAAGCAAAGTACAGAAGATTTGAGTTTATTAAGTCTACCTGGTGGAGCTGAATCTTCCCAGCTTTCTGACTCTCCTTGGAACCAGGTGTGGATCCAGTGTCTTTATTTGGGAGGGGCCATGAGCACTACCTTCAGAGCCAGGTCAACCAGGCAGGTGACCTGGACTCTCGACTTGGAGCCCAGGTCTACCTGCTGTGTAAACCTGGGCTGCTGCTTGAGCTTATCGCTTCAACTGTGAGGCCCACAGTTTCCAGTTCTCTTCCCACCCTCTTTGTTTCAGTCCAAAAATTATACCTAAAATTTTTACGGATTCCACCTTTTGAACTTCTTGCTTCCTTTCATCCGTTTCAAAAACAGCCCCCATGGCCCTCACCTCTATGTTTTTCCCCCTCACCTCTATGTTTTTCCCCCTCACCCAAGAGAATAACATTTGGTTTTATCCTCGTTTATCACCGCTCCCGAGGCCCTGCTGTATTCATCTATTATTCCCTTCAATGTCTCCATCTCACCCACGTCTCTAACCATAACGTACACATCATCTACGTGGGCTACCGTTTTTATGGCATTCCCAGCCTCTGCGCTATTTCCTTCCCCACCCATGGCGATTCCCTTTATTCTGGGCTCTGCCTGGAGTATGGCCAGCAACTGATCTAACGCCAAAACCTAGAGGAGCAGGCTCAATGGGCATCCTTGGCGCATCCCTGATTCTATGGGTATGATTTTCCCCTTCCATCCGTTTACCTGCGACATAACCGATGCCTGCTCATTCAGAGTTTTTATATAGTTTATAAAGACCTCTGGGACACCCTTTGCCATCAGCGTTGGCCAGAGATACTTTCTGTTTATTCTGTCAAAGGCCTTAGCTTGGTCCATTTGTAGAAGTCTCCCTTTCCACTCTCCCTTCTCCACCATCTGAAAGATCTCTCTAACCAGAGCTAAGGAATGGTCATCTTCCTCGCTGGGACAGCACTACTCTGGGTCCTCACAATCAGCTGAGGGGCTATTTTGGAAGGTCTGTCATTCAAAATCTCTGCTAAAATCCTACAGTGGCTGGGGCCGGGGAGGGGTTCTCCGCTGGGACTGGGAGTTCACACAGGGCGGCGATCTTGGCTGCAGTGACCTTCCCGAAGGCCTACGTCCCTTTTAATTATGATTGGCAGGTCATGGAAATCTGGGCCCTTGATTGGCACCCAAAGCAGCTTGCCTTCTTCCCACAATTCTTCAGCCCCCTCCCAGCAAGAGACAGAATGCTGGCTACTCGGCCGGGCTCAATAGCAGCCGTGGCCTCCCCGCCCCCCTCGCCTCGGCTGGCATTCAAGCGTCATTCTTTTCCGAGGGGCCCTTGGAACCCCGCCACTGAAAGGGCCGCAGCAGCAGCAGCAGCAGCAGCAGCCCCCCCTCTCTCCTGCTCTCCTGCCAGCACTCGGCCTGGGAGGGAAGCTTTTGTCACCAGACAGACAAAGCTTCTTCGCTTGCTGGCAAGACCATTTTCGCCCCTTTGGAGTGCAGGAGGACGGGTTGCCTTGGGGCTCAATTCCTGCTGTTCAGCTGGCCTCTTCCTGCTCCTGACAGCCTGGGGAAAGCGTGTGGGTGTGGGGCTGCTCGTGGCCTTCCTGGGCTGGCTCTGGCCCTCTCCCCCCACAAGTGACTGTTCAGCTGTTTTGTGCATTGGGCACACGTTGGGGGGCTTGGCACCCTGAACCTGTGGAAGGGACTCCTGGAGCGCAGATTGGTGGCTGTCTGTCTGTCTCCCGTGCTCTGCACTTAAGAGCCTGCCTTCTTCTTACTTGGAAAGATGCAAGAGAATGAGGAATGTGTGCTGATTTGCGCAAGAGCGCCGTAGCCTTCCACCGAACGGCGCAAGGCTGTTCCTTCCCTCACAGCAGTCGGCCCCACCACTTAGAGAACATTATTCTTTTGTGAACTTTCAAGTTCAGAGAGTTCCTTGACAAGCCGTAGGGATTCTAATAGGGATCTGGGCATTTTGTGTGCCTCTCTCTCTCTCTCTCTCTCTCTCTCTCTCACACACACACACACACACACACACACACACACACACTCGCACTTTTCAGCAGTCTTGGACAAATGGCAGCCAAGGGTTCTCCTGAAACGGGATCGGTCCAGGGAAGGCCTGTCCGAGCAAGCGGTTGCCACGGCCTCCTGGATTTCTGTGGCTGATGCCTGAGTTTTTTCTTAGAAATGGTTTATTGTGACGGCTCCTTGTCAACCTACTGAGCTGCCTCTGGAGCCTTTTTGGGGAGCAAAGCAGCGCGCAGATGCAGAAACGCACCGGAAGTGCCATCACTCACAACAGGTGCTTGTCTAGGTGCAGAAAGAAGGCTGGGAGCCCTTCCTCCCGCAGTGCTGAGCTGTCCTGGGGAGAGCCTTCTCTGCCTGGGCAGGGTGCTGGGCTGCAGAAGGTGTGCCTGCCTCACTGCTGTCCTCCTGGGGTGACTGCGGAAGCCCCCTCCTCTCTGGTGGCAGGGGCACCAGCAGCACGCCTCTTGCCAGTGACTGGCAGCTGCAGCTCGGCTGTCTGTGAACTCAGGGACAGGATTTACAGCCGCAAATTCTTCTCTCTTCGGGGTGGTTAATTATCTTAATTACTTTTATTATCTTTTATCTTTGAGGATCCTAAATTGCTTATTTCTGCTTGTGTAGCCAAAGGGGGCTGCATATATTTTTTTTATTGGGACGCTTTGAGTGGCGGCACAAATATGTAGAGAGATCTGTGTGTGTGATGTGACTGCCTGGGACACTTGAAAGAACTTTGATTTATAACGAGGCTCCTCCTTGGGATTTTAATTGTGCTAAAAAGAAGAGAGAAAACAAACTTTGGTGAAATATGGACTGCCAGACCGCAAGCGGCTCTCCCCATTGTGCCCCTGCCAGAGGCCTGAGCCCCAGGAGAAGAAATACGGCGGGCACACCAGCGCCACCCCACCCAGACTCCGCAGCCATCTGAGCTGGTTTACCTCGGATCACTGTGAGTGCAGAGGAGAGAGGGGGTGTCGGGCCGGGACGAGAGAAGCCCCCTCCCCACATCCAGCCTTTATTGTGCGTCGTGTTCACTCTGCCCTGATTTACTAGGAGAATTTCTAAAACTAAATTTGGGAACTGGGGCAAGCACAGCCCTCCTCCTTTCCCGTCAATCCACATTGTTTCTTCCCCACGTTGCCGAGGCACACTCTGCCTTCCGAAGCCCACGTGCCCTCCCGCGTCTTGCTGGCCTCGAACGTATCATGCGCCGATGTTTTTAAGCATCCGGGGCTCAGGACGAGCCGCAGACGAGGAGGTGTCTTGGTGCACTGTGCTCATTTTTTAGGCAAATGACCCTCCCTGTTGGTTTCTCCAGGCGGATATCAGTAATGCAGCAGGGGCCAGAAAAGTGGTGGCCCAGCTCCGTATGCTCCATGCGCCTCTTTGGGCTCCAGGCTACTGCAGGACATACCATCAATCTAATAAATCAGCCCTTTTCAACCACTGTGTCATGGCACACTGGTGTGTCATGAATGGTCTCCCGGTGTGCCGCAGGAATTTGGGAGAGGGTTATTTATTAGTAGGGCCTTTGGGGAATGCGAATCCCCCAGCAACAGTTTGATGTGCCTTGTCAGTTGTCAAAAACCGATGGTGTGCCTTGAACATTTTCGTGCCTTCTCAATGTGCCATGAGATGAAAAAGGCAGAAAATCACTGCAATAAACAAATGCCCTCTTATATTTTAAGTCGCTGGAAGACGGGCAATGGCAGGAGAGGTGAGAAAGGCCTGGAACAAGCCCTCGTCCGTGTGAGAAGAACTGAGTGTTCGCAGGCATGCCCTGCCAGGGTGTGAATTGTTGGTGGGTATGGAAGAGCACCCTTGAGCATGCACAGAGTGTGCCCTGACATCTGCAACGGCAAACTGCAAGCAGCCTGAGCCCCTTGTTGTCTGAGATTAGAGAGCTCTGCCAAGCGATTCAGCCTTGCTGCAGAAACCAACCTCCCCCCCCCCGCTTAAGAAAACACCAGACTTGGGGATGCATCTCGGCTTCTCGAAGCTCCCCTTTCCTTTCTTGTTCCGAGAATGGCCCTTTCTTTCTTTGTTTGGAAAGGCAGCTCCCTCCTTGGAGAGTGAAAGCCCAGCAAAGCAGCAGATGGGGGAGGAGGGGGAATGATAATAGCAGGCAGTCATTCTTGAGACCTGCCAGAGAAGCCTCCCCAAATGTGCCAGAGAGTGCGCGCCCCTCCAGGCGGAACTGGGTTTCCCAGAGTTTGCCCTGCCAGAGCGAGGCTCCCCCAGAGGCAGAGGACCGGGGGGGGGGGAGGCAGCCCCAAAGACAAGTTGGGCCCTGTGTTGCACCCCAGGGGCTGCATTCTGGGGGATGGAGCAGTTTGCCTTCGCAGAGAGACAGAGAGAGAGAGAGAGGGCTGGAGCTTATGCGCAGGCAAGAGTGCTTTGTCTCCCCCTCCTGCTCCTTTGCTCACAGGGAGCGCATATTCAGTGCTCCACCCCCCTGCTCTGCTGGCTCCAGATTCCTCCTGGCTCAGATCATCCTCATTTTTATCAAGCTTAAGGAAATGATGGGAGGGGGAGAGAATCTCTCCTGAAGGGCTGCGACTCTGATCACAGGCAGGCCACGAGGGGGGAAGCAATTCCGGGAAGGTGCCCCTTCCAGACATCACAAATCGCTGCTCTAATTGGTGGTGTCAGCAGTGCAGAGACGCACTGCGGAGTGCGCGGGCATTTGGCAGGACCGGCCCAAGCCCTCCCGGCGCACGAGGTGTGGTGCCCCATGGCAGGGCCGACCTCGGGAGTTGCAGGGCCCAACTGACAACATTTTTTGCGGGTCTGTAGAATCTTAGAGATAATAAAATGCATTGCAGACTCTCTGTCGCTGGGATTGAATGGAAAGCAATCAAAATGGGCGCTTCAAAAGTGCATGGGGATTAATGGCCCAAATGGATCTAAGCGCATTTCATATAAAATTGCATACAAGACTACTAGAGAAGGTGACTGTAGCGCGAGGGCCCTTTGGCGTGCGGGCCAGTTGGGAGGAGGGGGTGCAACTGGCTTAAAGCTGGCCCTGTGAGCTCGCATAGGCCTTTAGCAGCCACACGGTAAATCATCACCATCAAGTTTGTTCCCAAAGTGGTTTACATGCAGCGCAAACAAGGGGAAGCTGTGCTCTCTCTCCACTCAACAGAAGAAATCACCATGCTGACAGTTGCCCCTTTGCCCCTTGGCAGGCACTGCGACTGAAGTGCCCAGCAAGGAGTGTTGGCCACTGGCGGCTGTGGGACGTGCCTGTTTGTGGCCCACACGGTGGCACATCCTCTCCCCTTCTCCAGAAGGGCAGAACTTGAGGCCTGCTTAGGCAGGGGCTGGCCTGGCCGGTTGAACCTCTCCCCAGGATTTCAAGGAAGACGGCGGCCGCTTGGGGAGGAACGCTGCCAAAATGCCCCCCAGCCCGACGCCTGCTGGGGCAGCCCCGTTGCCTGCACTGCTGAGCGAGCTGCGAAGCGGACACATTCCGGCAAACTCCTCTACGCCACGCGGCGCGCAGAGCAAGGCTTGATCTTTACTCCGGAAACAAGAAAGCGAGGAGAGGGCTGTGACGGGAAGCCGTGGCGGGCTGCCTTTCAAAAGCCCGTGCATTTCAAACAGCCCGTAATTAGCAGCTCGCCTCCTCCTCTGCCTGCATAAGCATTCGGCACACAGCACTTCCAGACACTTTTTAATAGAATCGCTTAAAACAATTAATTACCAGAGTTCCCATTCAAGCTGCAGTGGAGAAGATACGCCGGCAATAAAAGGCATTTATTCCTTGGTTTCTGGAGGCCTGTTTGTTATTAACATGTAAATTAAATCATCACAGATGTTCCATTTTTAATCTGGGGATGTGAAGTGCGAGGCCAGCGGCGGCCCAGCACAGCCTGATTCCATTACGGGCACATCCATTAGGAACATGGCGGCGGCTGCGCGGGAGACCATTTTTCTTTGATGCATTTTTCAAACCAATTATCGGGGTAATTTCCTCATTTCCCCCCAATTTGTTTGGCCTGTGCCAGTTGCGCCCTGCTCCCCTGCCCTGCCCGAGGCCCACGACGGCCGCCCCTCATCCTTGGCTCTGTGCTCTCAGCGCGGGAGGGTCCAGCAAGGAGGGGAGGCGGAGCGTGCCCCGTGCCCAGCCTCCCCGGTCAGCGATCCAGGCCGTGCCCTGCACCCGGCCTGTGGGCCAGCCGGTCTCTTGGCTTTCCGAGCAGCTTGGACACGGACTGCCAGGTCTCCGGTGCTCTCGGATGCAGCTCCTCCGAACCAGCAGGCCGGAGCGGTCCTCAGCTTCTCACCTGTCGCACCCGGAGGAGGGTGGAGCCACCCTTGGAAACTGGTGGCGCCTGCCCCAGCCTGATCTTTCCCCTTGGGGAACCCCTTCGCCCTCTCAGATGCAGGAAGGTGGGTCCCAGGAGGGGGCCCTGAGGTTGTGGTGCTGAAGATACGGAGGGAGAAGCACAGCTGGCCTTGTCCTGCCGGTGTGTGTGCGAGAGGCACAAAGCCCACTCCTTCAGGCCTCCCTCCCTCCCTCGCTGCTGCTGCGCCGGTCCTGTTCCTCACCTGCTACCTTGCTATGTTCTGGAGTCCAGACCTGCCGCAGCGTCCGCCACGCTGTTCAGGTGTGCTGTGATGCTGTGGTCTTTCCACCCCTTTGCCCCTTCTCTTGCTGGCATGTATCTTTCTAAGGTCAAGAGATGCCCCAGGTCTGGGAGCATTTTCTTTGGGGGTGTGTGTGTGTGTCCGTCCCCAAAATTGTTATATAAATACTCATCACCCCGATGACAGTTTCTGCTGTTGCAAACCAACATCTCTGTCTGGCAGGGAAGAAACCAGCCCATCAACGCAGAGCTGCAAGGAATCAGAGGAGGCCCCGGAAAGACTTTTGCCTCTTTCCTTTGCAAAAATCCCAGAGTGCTGCATCTGCTTTTACTTCACAGAAAGTCCCGTTTTCAGAGTGATTCGCTGGGGACTCCGGAGCAAACAAACAAGGCGCCCGAATTTGCCAGACTGACACGTGGCTTCGTTAGTGCCTCCAGTGCTGCTCCCCAAGAGTCGGGCGGTGATATTGACGTGGCACAGCCTGGAAGCTGAGCACTAAAATTCCAGACCTTTCCCCTTCCAGCCCTTGCAACTGCAGCTAGAAGGTTGTCTCCACGGGACACCCCCATGGCTGGATGAGCCCCAGGAGAAGGACAAGCCACTCCCAGGGTGCTGATGCCCAGCAAAACACAAAGGAACAGTTGGGGAGTCCAAGGGGTCGGGGGGCAGAGCTGCCTCTTCTCGGGGGGGGGCCGCCCCAGTCCATGGCAGGCCAGGCCTGTGGTGATGGTGGCTGCAGCAGCAGCTCTGGACGTGGCTTGGACTGCCAAGAAGGCCTCCCTGCAAGACTGGCAGGCAGGTGGCAGCAGACTGGGCCCCTCCTCGCTGGGCCTGCTCCCTGGCGTCCTGCTCGCGGCTGGGCTGGTGGCTGCTGCCAGCGGATGCGGCCTGGCAGTTGACAGAGTTGATGGATGCGCCAGACACACGAGGGCTTCCCGACCAAACACCGAGTGTGGCGATCTAGACAAGGGGAGCCATTTAAATGCTGTTAGAGCCATTAATGATCTGTGCAGAGGCTGTTGCGATAAGGCGGCAGCCTGCCGGTCGTGAGGCACTCCCACTGTCCAGGGCCTGCTGTGGCTCCCAGAGGCCTCCCTGCCCACTCGGGCCCTGCTGTGCTCCCTGCTATTTGCTGTGCTCAGCCAGCCTCGCCCCGTCACTGGGCTGGATCCAGTTCCCTTGTCACCCAAGGGGAGTGCATGATGTTTCTCACCCACGGCCACACGACTGCTGCCCCAGTGCCGTGCAGACACCTGGTGTGCCACTGGCATGCAGTCATTCTTCAGCTCGTGGGGCAAATCGGGCCTTAGCCAAAGACAGGTCCTTCTCTAAAAGAAAGAGACTCCTCCGCCGCTGGGGTGGCAGCAGGGGCATGTGGGGTGAGGGTGGCAGGTGAGGCAGAACCGCCCCACGAGGACCCCTTTGGAAAGCCAGCCCGCAACAGCCAGTACTGCTCAGGGAGCCTCTGCCGGGGCAGACGGCAGAAGGGTGTCCACGTGGCACTGCCAGGCTGCCTCCTTGCGGAAAGACATGCAGGCTATGGCCGCCCTGCTCGGCTGCCCCATTCGTGCAGCCCTTCCTGGGCAGTGGCCTCCTGCTCAGCAGTTCAGGGGCAGAGGGGGTGAGGGCAGCCTGCCGTGGAGAGGGGAGAGCCCTCAGAGGGAAGGCAGCGGGAGCGAGCTGTGCTGTGCTGTGCTGTGCTGTGGCCTGCCTGGCAGAGCAAAAGGGAGAGGGGATTAAATGGGAATGTTACCTTTAGTCTTGTCAAATCCCTAGTAGAAACATTGGCTAATGCCCTTAAAAAGGCCCATTACTGCAGGGCGGCGAGTCAAAGAGCCCGGCTGCCCTCCTGCGCGCTTATCTCGTTCCCGGATAATGGAATGACCCCTCGCCTGCCCGGGCGCTGCGGCGCTATAATAGCAGGAGCCGGGCGAATAAAGCGGTTATTTTTGGAATCCAATTGAACGCTCGCCAGAGCCAGTGTGACAGGGGAAGGAGGGAGCAGGGCACAGCGCTCCGGAGGAAGAGGGAAGATTGAAGCTGGGCAAAGGTGGTGCTGGCGGCGAACTGTGGCGCAGAGGGGGAGGCGGGCGCGGCCAGGGTGGCACGGAGGGCTCTGTGGTCACTGCCGCCACCGGCATCTGTGGAAGACCCTCAGCTGGGAGCGGAGTCTGCTTGCTGGGCCACGGGATGCCCAGGAGTTACGTGTCGCCTGCTGGCAAAGGGGCTCTCCCAGCGGTCCAGGGACGCAGAGGGGTCTGCAGAGGAGTGCGGGGGGGGGATGGTGACACTGTGCTGGGTGACACTGTGATCTCCTGCAGATGCAACCAAACAAAACACACTGAAATTGCCGTCCTCTGCCCAAAGTTACAGCCACAAAAGCCAGAAAAGGAAAGCGTAACTGCGTAACTGTGTGACGAAAAGGGGATTTTCTTAACCCGTTTCTGCCCAGCCAGCAGGGGTCCTGAATGGATCCCTGTTGCGTATGTGCAACGTTGGCCAGAAGTGGCTTCGCTCAAAACTGATTGACCCAAGAACCAATGGAGTGTGATTACGACACAGTAGGGAACCAATCAGGTGTTTGTGCTGGAACGCGTGTTCAGTTGTGTGAAGGTCATCGGGCTGGTCCCTGGTTTTTTGTGGGTCCCTGATTTGTTGTTATTCGATATTAAAATAAACGCATGAAGTTAATGGGGGGCCCCAGTCCCAGTGATGCCGCTGCACCGAGGCTGTGCACGTGACACTGGGATTCATTCTGTGTGTTCTGGTACAGGAGGAGGTCCGTCATGAGGGTGACGCAGGGCGAGCAAACCCTCCTGACGCCTTTGCTGCAGTTCACCAAGTTTTGCACCATTTGTGCACTTCGTTTGTACACTGTTTGTGTACTCCTCATTTTTAAGTCAGTGCTGCGCCATTCGTGGGTTTATTTCTGTTCATTTTTACAGAAATGAAGACATAGTAGATTTAGGCCGTGTGTCTGATATACAGGTATGCAGCGATTTGATGCTGTAATTTAAAGGTACCATTGTAATGATGCTGGAATGGGGCGAAGGCGTGCCACCACACCCCACCCTCTACATGGGAGGAGGTCCATCACGGGGTGACGCGCTGGCCTCCTGCACCGGGCGACAAAGCCCTGGTGGCGCTACTGAGACTAGCCCCCTTCTGGGAGGTCAGGCCGGCTCTGCCGTTGTTAAGGCCATTCTGCCCACCCCACTGGCAAGGGCTGCAGGCACGCTACGGTGCAAGGGCTTCTCCCAGCATGCCCCCTTCCTGGACTGCAGCAAGGTCCTCCCCATCTGCGCTGGGGGGCAACCTAGAAAGGCGCCCGTCCAAGTCACACTTCACTGGGAGTGACGGGAGGCTCTTGGGCCTCTTGGCAGCTGCAGTTTGCCCTGCGGTGGCACCTCCTGAGGTTGCCTTGTCTGTGTCTCGTCTTCCCACCCCACGGGGGAGGCCCTCAAGGCCACTCACAATTCCGGAAAGGAACACAGGTGGTGATGGAATGCAGTTCCTCTCCCCAAAGACCGCAGTGACCAGGTGCCAGCGCTGGAGACAGGATCAAAGGGGGGGGGGAATTGAGGGGGGCCTAAACCTGAAGGCTCCGCAGCACAAGGATGTTTTCAGCCACCTCAGAACAGGGACAGGACTGGATCCCGCCTGGGGCCGGGAGTTCCACATGTTGGAACAGAGGCTCGGTGCCCCTTTCCCTGGCCTTCTGTGGCGTCTGTAGGAGGTGTGCCCTTCCTTCCCCAACATCCCTCTCTGACCCCAATGGGGAGAAAACGGAGCCTGCAGTTCAAGGAACTTTCCCTTCTCTTACGCCTGAGTGCTGAGATGGGCCGGTTTCCCCACGGAAACAACCCTCCCTTTCGTTCCAGGAGAAGGAGGCCAGGAGTGGCCCAGCTGGTAAAGCATCCAGCATCTCTTGGTGGTCAGCCGAGGCGGCAGGAAGCCCACTGGCTGCGTTCCTCCAGCCCTGCAGGAGCACAGGCAGCCCTGTCCTGCCTCTGCACAGGGGCCAGGCGGCCTCCAGGACTCCTGGCTGGCGGTGGAGCATAAGAGGCACTGCCGGTTAGGACAAGGAGAAAAGGTCTGTGCTAGTGCAGCAGGCCCTGGAACTGGACACCTGGCTGAAAACAGCCCCTGGCAAGGAGTGGAGATTACTGGTCTCCAGGCTGGCCACCAAGCCATCCCTGATCGCCTGGGACTTCTGGAGCTGGTGGGCACGAGGCCCTGGGTGTGGGTGCAGAGAAAGGCTACGCCCACGCTTAAGGATCCAGGCAGGCACCAACACGACTGGCACACGCAGGCCACCCCGTCCCAGCCCCTCTCCGCATTCAGCGTCCTTTGAAGACCCCTCTCTGAAAGCCCCGCGGGCAGCATTTCTCTGGCTCTGCACCCGCCCAGGGCCCCTGCCCACCTGCCCCAGGAATCCCACGCGTCCAGGGAGAGCGGGCTCTTCTCCCTGGTTTCCTTGGGGGGAGATGGCACGCGTGCCAGGCTGCCCCCTTGGGAGAGGAGGACCCTGGGCTCTGCAGCCACGTTCTCCTTCCGCAGAATCATTAATGGGGAGAGGAGTGAGGCATCTGGAAAGGGGGGAGCGTGTATCAAGAGGGAGG
The DNA here is from genome assembly GCF_035046505.1 of Tiliqua scincoides. Classification (NCBI taxonomy): domain Eukaryota; kingdom Metazoa; phylum Chordata; class Lepidosauria; order Squamata; family Scincidae; genus Tiliqua; species Tiliqua scincoides. The sequence continues at coordinate 11,717,989 of NC_089834.1, forward strand.
CGGAGTGGCCGGCTGCCAGCAAGGGGAAAGCGCTCCTTCCTTGGAAATTAATCCTGCCTCCCCCCCTTTTCTTGCTTTCCAAAGACCCCCCTCCACTGGCCATCTCATGTAGTGCCATAAATCTGTTAATTTTGGCAAGTCCTTCCAATCCTTGCTGGAAACGGCTTTGGGGGAAAGTGAGCTCCCAGCTCGCTCGCTCGCCCCCCCCCAAGCTGGGCCTGTATTTCTTTTATTTTTAAAAGCTTCATGCAGTATTTTCCTTTTTCAGATCTGGTCCAGAGTGGCTAACAAAACTCAACAGTGAAGCCCCCCCCCTCCAACAGCCAAAAAGAAGCCATAGTCCTGCCACAAGACTCACAGAATCTGGTACCAGCAAATGGGCAGCTCAGGACACACACACACACCCCAAGACCTGGGGCTTTACAGAATGCTGGGCCAATCACAAATCTTGCAGCCACCTGAGACTGGTCATATTGAGGGCATCAAGGTGGCAGCTTCCTGTTGGGTGACCAGGGCTGGCCGAGTTGCCATGTGGACACCCTTGTTTTTGTTCTATGGGGGTGGATTTTTCCTTCTTTTCTGCTTTTATCGACCAGGAGCTGCCTTGAGTTGCTGGTAGACTTGCAGGGGTTTAGCAGTTTTTAATACATACATTAACCTGGGTTTTAATACATACATAAAGCCTGGGGTTTAGGAGTTTTTAATACATACGTTAACCCTTTGCTGCGTTTTTTATTTACTGGTTTATCTGTTTTTAATCCTGCCTTTCACTAAAAGTTTCAAGGGGCTACCAGTAAAATATAAAAGAGTAAAAGCTAAACTCAGAAACAATTTAAAAACAAGTCTAAAGCAATTATAAATAATACTTTTTAAAAAGTGACCCAGTAGCAGACACAAGCCACTCCCAGCAGGTTGCTCACCCCTCCCCAACCTGGTGGAACAAGCTTTTCAAGAGTGCCTTTTTAGACATTAAGCATCGCAAGGCCCTTGATTCAGGGAGCATACCGAGGCCATCACAGAGAAGGCTCCGTCCTGCCTGCAGGTGCCAGTCAAACCCTGCTCCATGATGGCATGTAGAGAAAGATCTTCTTCAAAGATCTCAGCGGACACAGAGCAGTTTATGCAGCAGAAACTGTGCAGGCTTTTCCAGACCTGCCCTTGTAGAGCAGCAGCCCGCGCATGGATGGTGCACTGACGCAACAAGAGCCATCTCTTCATTTCAAGCCTGCAATTAGTTGCCTTTCCAAAAATGCAGGCCGAAGAGGCGATGACTATCCAAGAACCACCCTCACTTATTAGAACACAACAATTAAAACTAAGAGTGCCACCGAGTGAGAGCAGCAGAAACCGCAGCCGATGACACCAGCGCCTTCGTGGGGAGCAGTCTCCAGAAGGCTGACTGGGCACAAGAGAGCAGTTCAGGGAATGAAGTGACCTGCATGAAGCTGCTGGTGAGAAGTCACTGGTGGTTTTTCCCACAGAGCCCTTTTGATCACCAGGTTTGCCTGGCATTGCAGCAACAGACCATTGATGTGCCTGAACAGGGATCCCCACATCTACAGTGGTCTTCCAACAGAGCAACGGCCCACCTAAGGCAGGGCACATTTGTAGTGGCTCCCTGGGGTTTGGGCAGAGAAGGGCAGTTCCCAGGTTCGCTGCCTGAGGTTCCTTTTCCCTGGAGAAGCTGAGCCTGCCGGCAACTCTCCATGCAAGACTGTCCTTTGCTGCCAGCTGCAGCCCCTCCCAGAGTCTGCCTGGTCTCAAGAAGCAGAGATCTTGTCTCTCTCAGCTAGTGGGGTCGCTGCAGAGCTTCTGTGGTGCAGCACTTGAGCTCTCCAAGGCATCTGAACAGCGAGGAGTGTTCCTTGGGTGAGGTGGATGCAGGCTTCCTGGGAGGGTGAGAAGTTGCAGATCCATCACAGACAACTGGCTCTCCTGCTTTGAGCAGAGAAGCAACCTTTTGCTAGGCTGGTGAAGTCCTGCCCTCCAACTGCTTTGTGGTGAATTGCACCATTTTTCCTGCTGGTGCTGGAAGCGCACCACGAGCTGACAAAGGGGCTCCTCTGATGTTCTTAACCCCAGGCCACAAAGCAGGGCATGTCTGGAAGCAAGCATGTGTGAGCTCAGCTTCTGACCAGGAGGGGCAGCTCAGGAGTGGCTCTCAAAGCCCCCTCCTCCAGACACACTCATCTGGGTGAGACCCTCTTTCCTTGGGGTGGATGGGTGCATGAGGTCACCAAAGAGCTGACATTTCCACATGTGGTGGAGGACAACCTTGACCTTTCAGACGAGTCTGTGGATTGATCAAGACTCCACTCAGGCGCGCACAGAGACCGCAGGACACTGTTCAGCTCGGCAAAGAGGCCTGGGCAGAAGGCGGCACCAGTGAGTCAGCAGCAGAAGCCCTGGCGTGAAGGGGAGTTGGCAGGAGCAGCCGGGGGGGGGGGAACCAGGCTCGCTGCCACAACCCCCGGCGGTTCCCCTCCGCCCCCTTTGAAAAGCCCAGTTCGTTTTCCAACCCGAAATACTGAGCGAGGAAGAGGAGGCTGGAGGGACGGAGCTGCGTGAAAACTCCAGGCTGAGCTACGCGGCGCAGACAGTGCCAGGATGAGAACCACCTTCTGCCGAAGACCTGGGATGGCACATTAATGCCCCCAGTCCTCCCAGCAAGGCGGGGAGCTTTGTCTGGCAGGCAGAGCGGGGCTCCTTCCCCGTGCGCTCCCCCCCCCACAGGCAGGCAGGCAGGCAGGCAGCCCTGCACCAGAACAGGCAGCTTGAAAGTAAACAGTGTCTGAAACCTATTCTCATTAGGCTAATTTACGAATAAATTACCATATTCAATGGCCTTATTTTTACTGCTCGTTAACAGGCCCATGATAGGATGATAATTATGGGATTTTAAGTGGCTAATGGCAGCTGGGTCTTCAAGAGCCGTTTTACGAATCTGTTTATGGCGAGGAAGGTGACAGGGGGCGGGGCTGCCCAGCGCTGGCATCTCGTGTCAGGGAGAAGCTTTAATTGCCGACTATTTATTAGCAGGGAGGGAAGACTGTAATTTAAAAATGAAACTCTGAAAAAACAAAAAAGGAAATTAATTAGCCTGCTGGGGCCGGGGTGGCTCGCCTTTCAGGAGGGCCTCCACTGTTTGTGCCTCGCTTTGGGTACCCCACTGTGCAGACCCCTCCCTCCCCCTCCTTTCAAGGGCTGCACTTCCTGTCTCTGCCAGGGAGGTTTGGTGCACCAGGGGCACGGAGGCAGCAGCGGCACGCCTGCCTCTGAGGCCAAAGTAAAATTTCAGCAGGCACAATCTGCTCCGTGATCCCGAAAGAAAGATTCTGTGGGCAGGTGCTAGGGCCTCAATCAGCCACCCTTAAAAATAGATATACTTTTAGTGAAGATATGGTTTATTAATTGTGTGGTATGTGGTCAGTATTTATAGTAAAATGCTGTAGGTGCCTTCCTGGCTTAGAAGCCCTCCCTAGACATCCATTGGCCAAGCAGCTGTGATGTCACGGAATGTTCAAACAAGCAAACATAATGACCGACTGCTAGACGGTGAATGAGGGAGTGAGCGCACAGGTTCAGGTCTGCTGGGCAAGAGGAATGCTGTTTGCAGCAGAGGAGCAGAGAGGAAGCTCTGGGGGTTGGGGGTCTGGAAGCCGGAAGAGCAGCAGGGCTGAGCCAGTCCTTCAGGGCTCGCAGCTGGACCTAAACACTGATGGCAAGTTCTTTATTTACTGCATAGAATTTCTCAGCTCCATTCCAAGGTCTGGGGGCAGGTGCATCATGGATTGTTAATTGTGCTGCTGCTGAGAGGAAGGCTTTCTACCTCCTCTTCCTCCAGGAGCCTGTCCTTTCCTCCCCCATTGTGTCCTTGCAACAACCAAGCAAGGCAGGCTGCCTCCTTTTGGGCCTCCTTCATTTTGCTGCTCTTCCCATGCAGAACTTGGGCAAACTCTGGGCCTTTCCTACCCAGCAGGAGGTGTGTGTTGCCTGGAGGCATACAGCACGTGGCTCCAACTGGTGCGGAAATACGGCCGGCCACAGCTCTGCTGGTGACGCAGACCCAGTCTTGTGGCACGGGGTCTGTCTGGTGCTGCCTCTGCCTCCAGTGGGGGAAACGTGACCAGACGGGCATCTTTTTCTCCCCAAATCAGTGCCTGCCTGGTGGCAACAGTGTTCTGCCTTTCGGCTACAATCCCGTCGCTGGAGGCTTTATGAAGTTTTCTGGGGGCAGAGGAGGGGAGCAGGCGGGAAAGGGCGATACCTCCCTCCCCCCGGTCTGCTGCCTCTTTCCACGGCTTCTCCCCCCAATGTGGGTGGGTCTGGGGTTCAAGATCAGACCAGCCCAGGAAACAGCAGCTTGGCTGCTTCTTCCGCTGACTTCTGCCATTTTCCAGCCGGCATGTCACGGCCTGGCCGGTGCCTTTCCACCCGGGGCGCTGTCGGGAGAGCGCTGACAGGCCTGCACACGGAGCCCGACTCGGAGAGTGTTTGGCGCAGTTGTTAACTTGTTAGACAGGCGCTAGATTGCAATCATAAATAAATGATTTGCTGTCTACTTGCATTCAGACATGGGGCTTTTAAAGTGTAGCTGTCATCCCGCCATCAGATTTAGTCAAATGCTGCGTAACGGCAAAATTATCCCTTCCTGCCTCCCCCCTTTTTATTCTCCGTATAATGGACAGTTAAATTGGATTTTCAAATTTGAAGTGCCTGTGTGTGTCTCCCCCCCACACAAATCCCCCAGAGGACTTGCTATTTTTTCCTCTCTAAAGCACCTCACTGGTGTTTATCATCGTCACACCAGCGATCACTAGTCTTAAGGGGCACCTGAGGAAGGGCTGCGTTGGGGCCCCGAGAGGGTTTTGCAGTTCATTTGCATGTTTGCATCCGATTTTCAGCTGATTTAGAGCCTGCCCACCCAGCACCTGTGTGCATCTTCCCAGGCAGGGAGGCCAGTGATGGCGGAGAGGGGAGCCACACACTGGTGCATATGGCAAGCCAGGGCCACTGAAGCCAGCCTGGAGGTCTGAGGTCAGCCAGACAGGAGTTCCTCTGGTCCTCCAGGAAGGGAAATTGCTGGTCTTCTCACAAAAAGAACCAGGAAATCCGCCTCCCTGCCAGAAGACTCGCTCACCTTCTCGGGGGGCTTGGAGAGAGGGGCACCTGGAAGCCGGTAGTTCTGCGGACATTGAGCGCCTGGACTTTCCAAGTGCTTTGGACAAAGTCCCTCCCCAAAAGCCTCTGCACAGACTTAGCAGGCAGAAGAGAAGCAGAAGCCCTTTGCTGGACTGGCAGCTGGGGAAGGAGCAGGAGGCAGACTGGAGCTGGGACAGACAGGCCCTTTCAGCAGAAGGTGGGGAGGTCTGTGGCACACATGATCGGGGGGGGGGGGGAGCCACCCACTCCTTGGCAGGTCTACTCAGAAGGAAGTCTCAGTCTCACTCCCAGGGCTGCAGCAGGAGTCTGCAGATGCCACCCAGCTGCTGGGGATGGCTCTAGCCCGAGGCTGGCTGTGGAGAGGGGGTCTCCCTCGGGACCTTCAGCGGAATTCCCTGCCTCCCTCAGTGTTTCCGCCGAGACTGAAGACCTGCCTCTGGCCTCCCAGGCTGCTGCGCTCTCAGCCGCCCCAATGCTTTCTTGCCCCTCTGCGTTTCCTTGGGGTGCTGCTGTTTCCTTACAGGGCTTTCTGCAGGCTTGTTTGTCGTCAGGCCGTATCTGCCCAGGGCCCCAAAGCGAGGAAGGCCAGGCAGGAATTTCACAAACAACCAGTCCTGGGACTAGGACTAGACCCCTCGCCCAGGACGCCTGCTCCAATGACAGCAGTTCTCCAGGACCTTCCATGGAGAGACTGGAATGGGGGCCTTCCACAAACAAAGCACAACCCCCCAATACCAGCTCTTTGCTCCTCTTCGCAGCTCTTCTTCCTTGCAGGGAAGAGCAAGTGTCCAGAGTGAGGCTTGGCTGCTTGGAGGCAGGCACCCCTCGCTGCTCCTCCTTGGCTGCAATTCCACCCCCCCTCCACCCGCTAGCCCGGGGATCGGTTTCCAGACTTCCCCTGCCCCAGCGCTCTGCCCTCCGCTAGACTATTTAGTCTGGTTTTGCTGACCCCGTCTGGCTGCAGAGCAGCGAGTGCTCAGGTTTCCCTGCTCTCCCCAGTTGCCAGCCTGTGGCTGGCTGCCGTGTTCCTCTTGGCTATGTAACCCGGGACTCTCTAAGCTCCGGCTGCCCGAGGGCCTTGGGGTGGTCCCCTCGTGGCCTGCCGCCTGCCGAGACCAACACCTCTCCTCTTCCAGCAGCAGCCACTGGAACACACTCCTTCTCGCTCGTTTCCACAAGGAAAAAGCAGGTGGTGACAGGTGCTGGCAGGACTCAGTCCTCTCTGGATGCAGAGCCACCAGCAGCCTCTGCCGCTCCTTCTCCTGCTTCCTGGATTCAAGGAGGGGTCCACCGTAGCTCCGCCCTCTCTTCTCCTCTCCACTTCCTCTTCTGCTGCACACACACACACACCCCCACTCTTCCTGCATCCAGTGACTGTGGGGAGGGGGAGACGTGGCAGCAGAGGCTGGTCCTGCATGTACTTAGGGAGGAAGCCACCTCAGGGTGGGACTCGAGCAATGACTGCCCACTCCCACTCAGCAGTGCTGAGCTGTTCTTTCCAAATCTCTACGGCACCCACACAACATGCAGCTCCACTGCAGCTCTGTCCACAGTGGGGCAGGAGAAGACAGAGAGAAGGCACAGCCAGACACTCTTTCCGTGGGGTCTGCAGTCCTTGGACAGGTGCTCGTCACCTCCTGACCCTCCTTCAGTGCCTCGTAGCCAGAGAAATGGGCTAAAGGGTGGGGGAGGGGAGTTCACGGAAGAGGTGGGGGGCTGGCTGGCTGGCTGGCTGAGAGGAAAGGTCCTGACGACCAGTGGCCCTATAGCGGCTTCTCTCAGCAGAGACCGCCCCTGCCTCACTGCCCAGAAGGCCTCTGGAGCGGAACGGACCTGACGCTCTTGCGAGAAACACCTCAGCCGCAACCGTCCTCTTGTCAGCACAGGAGCAGGCTTTAATTCTGATGAAATATGCAAATGTATGCAAAATGAAATTCATCTCATAATGACGCAAGGCGATTAAACAATTTTTATGCTTAAATATTCTGTTTAATGAAATCAAACAGACAGCGCGAGTGCGCATGTGCGCGAGAGTGTCCAGGCGACATATTTGCCTTCATGCGCAGAGAGGAGTTGATGTCTCTGCTCCAGAACTGGATCCCACAAGCCAGCACCAGAAGTCCTGTTCGGAGGGGGGAGAGAGGGAGGAAGCCCCAGGAGAAAGAGCTGTTCATGCTCTTGCCTTTCTTGGCTGCCTAACCCCACTGTTTACATTCCCCCCCTTTCTCTCTCCCCCACGTAGCCCTTCCTTTGCCCCCCTCTCCCCCTTGGCGTTTCACTCACCATCTCTGTTGGACCCCTTTGGAGGAGGCATCCTCTGCAGAATTAGCACCCTGGGACACACAAACAGTCCTAATGCTCTCCAGACGGGAGGCCCAACCACATGTGCAAGGCTGGGTTTCTGGAGAAAAACCAGCAGTGTCAAGACACACCCCAGGCTGCTTCCCAGAGGTTGACTTTGCCTCCCCTGGCACAGACCTGTGACCAGGCACCCCAGGGCACTGCCCACTGAGAGCCCCACCAGCCTCCGAGTTTGCCGGCTCTGTGCACACAGATGGTCCACCTAACCAACTTTTGTTGGGGGGGGGGGGTTGAGGAAGTCACTCAGCCAGGTAGGGGCCTCCTGTTGTCCAGCCCTCTGAGGGTTGCCCTGAACTAGCTGGAGCCCTTGTCAGGCAGGCTTCCCATCCCACAGCTGAATAACACAGAGATTGGGAGAGGGTGACTCCGCCATCTTGCCGGGAGGCCTGGAGCAGTCCCCTCCTGGACCTGCCTTGGGGAACACGGAAGGGTGACCTTTTTGTTGCAGCCCCTGCAAAGAGGGAGAAGGAGGGGCATTTGTGTGCGCGCTGCACACATGCGCATTGGTTGCTGTGGTGCATTATTTAAAGCGGCACTCTTGGGATTTGTTTTCATCAACATGAATTACATCTGAACTTTCTAAAATAAGAAGCTTTTCCTTGCAAATTGTTCTAATGAATCATCCCTAGGCTGGTGGCTCAGGGCCGCTCCGGCGGGTGGCGATGGGAGGTCTGTGCCGTTGCCGTGACCTTTGCCAAGTCTCTGCTGCTGCCGCGGCCCTTGCCCTCCGTTCGTGGTTGGATTCAGATGCTCTGGCCCTGGATTTAAGAAATGCCACTTTGGCAATTGGCAAACTGTCTCTTTCTGAGCCGCAGGAGAGCAAGAGAGAAGGCGGAATGGTCTCTCAGGTGCCATTTGGGACGTAGAAAGCTGTTGGGGTGAAAGGGATCTGAAGAGACACCAATTGTGCGGGGCTGGGGGTCAGAACCGCTGCTGCTTGGAAAAGGGTCTGGTCCTCGCTGCAGGCCGGGGACCAGGGGCCACAGCTGGCTTCTGGAAAGGCCAGGTCTCCAGAAGAATCGTCTCACCTTTTGCTTTCTGCTATGCTCAGCGCAAGTGATTCTGCAGCCATATGGCAGATTGAATGGCCACAAACGAGGCTTAAACCAAGCAGTCCTGCAGCCAGGAACCTTTGCTCTTTGACTCACCCACCTGGATGCTACTGGCTTTTCAAAGGCATTTGCCCTCTGTGCACGCCCTCCTATTGTGCATGTGATGTGAGAGGACCTCAGTGCAGGGCCTGAGAGTTCCCAGGGATTCCACGATACGCCAAAGGCCACCGTGGGAGCGAGGCCAGCGCCTGGCTTTCCAGGAGGAGGAGAATCCGGCCTTGTTGTTCTTGCTGACTCGCCCCCAGGGGCTCTCAAGTTTCCCTGGTCTGGAGGGATCCAGCACTTCCTCCCCTTCAGCTCCAAGAGCCCCTCTCCCTCTTTTCCAGGGAAACATAATCTGCATGCTTAAATGGGAAAAAAATGTGACCCAGCAAAGTTCACCTTCTGTTCTCATCAGCGAAAGGGGTGGAAACGTCCCTCTGTGCGGAGGCCAAATTGTTCGCACCGAAGCTTTGCCCAGTTCTATGACATGATGCTTCCCAGCTCCAACATGGCTGCCTCGCGGTAATTCAATGCCGCTCCAGAGAGTTTCAGCGGAGTCCTTTTTCCGCAGACTATTTTTATAACAAATAAGAACTGTGGGAGGAAATTGCCGCTGATCATTTTCCCAGATTCCTGTCGAGGCTGGTATTTTGGCTTCACAGGTACGCGAAGGGATGGAATGCCAGGGGGTGGCACTGCCGTGGCAGCGAGGTCGCGTCTGCAAGCCTTCTGCAGGAGGCCAGAGTGACGGCCGCCCTTCCCTCATTCTGTCTGGGAATCCCCGCGACCGCAAAACTCTTGCGGTGACTTGGGACATTGATTTGGGTTAAAGCATCCTGGCAGCGCAATGCCCGCCTCCTCCGCTTGCAGCCTCCGTTGAGTCATCACATTTGTGCTGTGTGTTCAATTAGAAGGAGATAAATTTGCATATGAGGAAAACAATCGTTTTTGAGAAAAGTCCCACGGCAGGCAGCATCTCGGAAGAGGCTTTCCCTCCGGCATGCAGGGCAAGCAGAATGCCTCTCCCCAAGATGGCGCCGGCCCTGTCATTTGGAGAAGTGCCCCTGTGGGAAAGAAGTCGTGCCAGAGTGTTAACTCCCATTCAATGAACACATATTTTTACAATTTCCCATGGCTCCCAGGAGAAGCTAGTGAGCCAGATCTGGTGTGTGTGTGTGGGGGGGGGGGCTACACTTTGGAGGATGGGGTCATGGTGCAGGCCTGTGGGGGAGGCTGGCCAAATTTGGGCTGGTCATTTTCTTTCAGTGATCCCATTACATTGGCTCAGATTTGCACAAAGGAGGAAGGCAAGTCCTGGCAGAGGAAGCCCTCGTTCTCTCCTCCTCCGAGGTCAGGCAGGCACTCCTCCCCTCCAGGAGGGAGGAAAGAGCCCTCTCTGCTGGACTTCAGCAGGGCCACTGCAGGGCTCAGAGCCACATTCCCTCCCTGGAATCCCTCCCAGTCCTGGCCCTCACATGCCGATTGCTTTTTAGCTGCGCTTTTCGACTTGGTTTGCTTTAATTTGGGGATTGTTCTAATTTGCTTTTGTTGTAAACTGCCTTGGGAGCCATCAGGGCTGGAAGATGATCTATCCATGTAGGAGAGCAGAGCCCTGGAAGCCACGGGGAGGTGTGGCATTGCTTGTCTCCCCCCTTGCATCATCTGCTGAATGGGGGGGGGCGGGTGCCTGAGCACCAGAGAGGGTGGTGCTCCTCAGTCTTGAAGCTCCTCCACCTGGCCTGCCATTTTGCTGCTGCCTCCTGACGAACAGGAGCCGCCACGCTGCCTGCCGTCTGGTCAGAGTTGCAGCAGCAGGGCAGCTGCCTTTGTGCAGATCCCGCCCAGGTCCCAAATCTGAGAGGCGAGTCCACAGCAGCCCCGAGAGGCCAGGCCAGGCCCCATAGCACAGCTGTGAGCTCACTGCAGCCAGAGCCTGGAGGAGTTTTTTTTCCCCAGCGAAGAATTCAGACAGAACGTTAACCCTTGGGCGGGAAACAGGCTCAAAGTGGGGGCAGGAATGGGCCCGCCTAGGGGGTGCTGCTGAGTGTCATGGCTCAGCTCCCCAGTCTCTTCCTCCAGGGGCCTCTCCGGGAGTGGTGGCTGTGCACAGGCGGCTGTGTGGAGACCACCTTCTCTGGGAAGCGCCAGGCACAGAGAAGACTTTGTCTCGGGCCACCTCTTCCCTGATCCAGAGCTGGAGAGGTGCAACTGGAACAGCAGATTTTCCCAAGGCCCTCTTGTGCTCTACAGAGTGGGCGACTCCAAGCTGGCATCTGGCCGCTCAGAACCTCCCATGGTCCATGTGTTTTTCCAGCTCATTTTTAGCAGGACTGTGCTCCTCAAGCGCAAGGAGCCCAGGTGGAAGGACCTGGCTCGATCATAAGGCATGAGTGTGGCCAGGGAAGAGGTCCTGTTTTGACCCTCTAGTCTGCTGTCTGGAGGGAGGTCAGCAGCTCCCTCTGCTGGTGAAGCACCATGGTGGCATCTGGGCACCTCGAACAGGTTGCCAGCACCCCCTGACGCAAGACCCAGTGCTATAACATTTTTTGAAGCACCTTAAGAACATAAGAACAGCCCCACTGGATCAGGCCATAGGCCCATCTAGGCCAGCTTCCTGTATCTCACAGCAGCCCACCAAATGCCCCAGGGAGCACACCAGATAACAAGAGACTTGCAAGGCTTCCTGGGAATTGTAGTTAAGAACATAAGAACAGCCCCACTGGATCAGGCCATAGGCCCATCTAGTCCAGCTTCCTGTATCTCATAGCGGCCCACCAAATGCCCCAGGGAGCACACCAGATAACAAGAGACCTGCAAGGCTTCCTGGGAATTGTAGTTAAGAACATAAGAACAGCCCCACTGGATCAGGCCATAGGCCCACCTAGTCCAGCTTCCTGCATCTCACAGCGGCCCACCAAATGCCCCAGGGAGCACACCAGAGAACAAGAGACCTGCAAGCCTTCCTGGGAATTGTAGTTAAGAACATAAGAACAGCCCCACTGGATCAGGCCATAGGCCCATCTAGTCCAGCTTCCTGTATCTCATAGCGGCCCACCAAATGCCCCAGGGAGCACACCAGATAACAAGAGACCTGCAAGGCTTCCTGGGAATTGTAGTTAAGAACATAAGAACAGCCCCACTGGATCAGGCCATAGGCCCATCTAGTCCAGCTTCCTGCATCTCACAGCGGCCCACCAAATGCCCCAGGGAGCACACCAGATAACAAGAGACCTGCAAGGCTTCCTGGGAATTGTAGTTAAGAACATAAGAACAGCACCACTGGATCAGGCCATAGGCCCATCTAGTCCAGCTTCCTGCATCTCACAGCGGCCCACCAAATGCCCCAGGGAGCACACCAGATAACAAGAGACCTGCAAGGCTTCCTGGGAATTGTAGTTAAGAACATAAGAACAGCCCCACTTGATCAGGCCACAGGCCCATCTAGTCCAGCTTCCTGTATCTCACAGCGGCCCACCAGATGCCCCAGGGAGCACACCAGATAACAAGAGACCTGCAAGGCTTCCTGGGAATTGTAGTTAAGAACATAAGAACAGCCCCACTGGATCAGGCCATAGGCCCATCTAGGCCAGCTTCCTGCATCTCACAGCGGCCCACCAAATGCCCCAGGGAGCACACCAGATAACAAGAGACCTGCAAGGCTTCCTGGGAATTGTAGTTAAGAACATAAGAACAGCACCACTGGATCAGGCCATAGGCCCATCTAGTCCAGCTTCCTGCATCTCACAGCGGCCCACCAAATGCCCCAGGGAGCACACCAGATAACAAGAGACCTGCAAGTCTTCCTGGGAATTGTAGTTAAGAACATAAGAACAGCCCCACTGGATCAGGCCATAGGCCCATCTAGGCCAGCTTCCTGGATCTCACAGCGGCCCACCAAATGCCCCAGGGAGCACACCAGATAACAAGAGACCTGCAAGGCATTCTGGGAATTGTAGTTAAGAACATAAGAACAGCCCCACTGGATCAGGCCATAGGCCCATCTAGTCCAGCTTCCTGGATCTCACAGCGGCCCACCAAATGCCCCAGGGAGCACACCAGATAACAAGAGACCTGCAAGGCTTCCTGGGAATTGTAGTTAAGAACATAAGAACAGCACCACTGGATCAGGCCATAGGCCCATCTAGTCCAGCTTCCTGCATCTCACAGCGGCCCACCAAATGCCCCAGGGAGCACACCAGATAACAAGAGACCTGCAAGTCTTCCTGGGAATTGTAGTTAAGAACATAAGAACAGCCCCACTGGATCAGGCCATAGGCCCATCTAGGCCAGCTTCCTGGATCTCACAGCGGCCCACCAAATGCCCCAGGGAGCACACCAGATAACAAGAGACCTGCAAGGCATTCTGGGAATTGTAGTTAAGAACATAAGAACAGCCCCACTGGATCAGGCCATAGGCCCATCTAGTCCAGCTTCCTGTATCTCACAGCGGCCCACCAGATGCCCCAGGGAGCACACCAGATAACAAGAGACCTGCAAGGCTTCCTGGGAATTGTAGTTAAGAACATAAGAACAGCCCCACTGGATCAGGCCATAGGCCCATCTAGGCCAGCTTCCTGGATCTCACAGCGGCCCACCAAATGCCCCAGGGAGCACACCAGATAACAAGAGACCTGCAAGGCATTCTGGGAATTGTAGTTAAGAACATAAGAACAGCCCCACTGGATCAGGCCATAGGCCCATCTAGTCCAGCTTCCTGGATCTCACAGCGGCCCACCAAATGCCCCAGGGAGCACACCAGATAACAAGAGACCTCATCCTGGTGCCCTCCCTTGCATCTGGCATTCTGACATAACCCATTTCTAAAATCAGGAGGTTGCGCATACACCTCATGGCTTGTAACCTGTAATGGATTTTTCCTCCAGAAACTCGTCCAATCCCCTTTTAAAGGCGTATAGGCTAGACGCCAGCACCACATCCTGTGGCAAGGAGTTCCACAGACCGACCACATGCTGAGTAAAGAAATATTTTCTTTTGTCTGTCCTAACCAGCCCAACACTCAATTTTAGTGGATGTCCCCTGGTTCTGGTATTATGTGAGAGTGTAAAGAGCATCTCTCTATCCACTCTGTCCATCCCCTGCATAATTTTGTATGTCTCAATTATAGCACCTTGTAGCATCAGATGGTAGCTAAACTCTTTCACTAGAGTTTCCCCACCTCCCATGCCTGGAAATTCTTCCAGGGGTCCTGCTCTCATCTTTAGTGGGCTGCTGTTGGAGCCCAATGCCGGGGGGGGGGGGTTTGCCAGTCACTCTCCTTTACAAACTGCTCAGTTCCCCCAGAGGCATTGCTGAGTACCTGCCGACCTGCGTGGCTTTGTCCACCCTCCCAGATGGGCAGCATCGTCTCCTGCTAGCAGCTCATTGAGCGAACCCCCCCCCCCATCTTTGCTGCCATGCTGGACTGCAGCCAGAGACAATCAGGCCTTTGAAAGACACACTAACTGCAGTCAGCACAGGAATTTAATTAGAACCTCTTCCCATCCACATGGAGCATTTAAGAGGAGTGGCAGAAAAGCAGGCCCCCTCCCCACATTCTGGGCTTGCTTCCGAGAGTGCTGGGGGCGTCAGGCAGCTGGCGCCCAGAAGGAACTTGCAGTGATGCCTCCAGTCAGGAGAGCGATCGGGCAGGGAAGGCCTCTGCCAGGTCGCCCGTGTGGATTCCCTTCAAAAGAGGGACCCTTCCCCAGCAGTGACAGGGCTGCGAGGCACAGTGGGTTGAGCTGCTGCCCCAGGATGGGGTTGGTTGTACTGCGAGGTGACGGCACCAGGCTTAGGTGGTCTGAATGAGGCAGACCCGTGGAAGAGAAGCTGTTGCCTGCGTGGAGCCTCCACGTGCAGAGCGGCTCCCCCAAACGCTGGCTGCTTGCTGAAGGAGGAGGGCGGCTCCAACAATCTTCCCCCATCAAGCCAGCTGGGCCTGGACGGGACTGTGGAGCAGTGGCGTAGCGGAGGGGGGGTTGGGGATTCAATCGCCCTGGGAGTCAGGAGGGTGCTTCTCGGAGGATTTCTAGGCCTCGGGAGGCCTCCCCGGGTCTCGGATCACCTCCTGGACACCACTGGGGGTATTCTGGGCATCTAGCCCCCAAGGGCTGTTAACGGCATGGGGAACCTTCAAATCCTTTTGCCCCCGGATGCCAGATTCCCTTAGCTATGCAACTGCTGTGACGCAGAGGCAGCTGGAAGCAGCACCAAGGTCAGTGGGCTAGGGGACGCTCCATCAAGCCCCCTATGCCTGCTCCCCAGAAAACTCTCACGGTCTGGCTGCAGGCGCAGGGACACAATGGGGGAGGGAGCCTGTTCGCTGCGACCCCTCCACCCTCGCTCCTCCCGGAGGACACGTGGTCAGTGCAGCCTTCCCTGAGCAGGCCCTGCTGCGATGCATTTAGATTCCCGTTTAGCATAAATACTGCAGGTCAGTCTCCAGGCACAGCCCCCAATTATCTTTCCCCGTATTGGATGAAACGTGTTTCTAATTTGGCTGCATTTTTGGCGTGTTGTTTTATTAGGGCTGGAAGAGCCTCGGTGACCTGCCTGAGGGTGACCTTTGCAGAGCGTTGAGCCCCCAGTCCTGAGCAAGCCCATCAAGCGGAGGCCCGAGGGGGAGGGGTCCACAGGAACAGCAGGGCTTCCCAGAAGTCTCCTTGCCCACCAGGAGGCCTGTTGATTCCAGGAGTGATGGGGGGCTGTTCCTGGACCGCATTCCTCCTGACGCCTGCGGCGGCTGGGCCAGCAGGGTTTGGGGAAGCTTCCGCTGTTTCTCAGTGTTCCTGCTGGTTTCGTTGTTCAGCTTCACAGTAAGTCCCGGGTTCAGGGCCTTGGCTAGAAACTCAGTTGCTGCCTGAGTTTTCCAAACCTGTGAGATGGACACAGTGGTGATCTCTCTGACTGGGAGGTCGTGAAGATAAAGTCGCACCTGTGCATGACACAGGCCTTGGGCACTGCTCCATCGCTCTGACCAGCGGGCAGTCTTTTCTCATCCCCCCTCCCCCTGGATGGATTAGGGTCTCTGGCTTTTTCTTCCTCCTGGTGCCATATCCAATTGGCTTTCTGCCTGGCAAGGGTCTTGTTCCCTTGAGCTGGGCGGCTCAAGGCAGCTTGGAAGCTCCCATAGATATTTCACTCTGGCAGCGTCTGAGAACCCAGAAGACCCTTTTCCCACCTCTGTCTCAGGCATCCATTGGCCCCGCTGGGGACGGTTATCTGCGCAGTGTTGACGCACACCAACAAATCCATCGAGGGGCAGCATCTGCAGGCGTTTTGCACAGAGAGCGCCAGCAAACTGGCCGTTTTTGGTGTCCCAAATGCAAATGTGTCACTTCCCCAAAGACTTGGTTGCAGCAGTGAGATGTGTTTGTGGGGCCGCAAAGGGGGGTGAGGGTCTGAAGCCTCCCCCTTCTGGCTGAAAAGGCCTTCTGTGGGGCTGAATACGTGGGCAAGGGCACAGCTGGACAAGGGGTTCCCAAGGGAGGTCCGAGGGCCGGCTCAGGACGTGAGGTCTGGGATGGAAGGAGACAGCCGGTCGTTTGGCCACTGCTTGGGCCAAGGAAGAGGCTTTGCAGAGCAGCCACAGGTCCCTTGGAGGGGTGAGGAGGGTGTCTGCATCGCCACCTCCTCAGAAGCCGCGGGCAGTAGTCTGGAATGCTCCAGAGTGAGCCGCACAAGCCAGGGCAGAGCCAAGCATGTGGCCCTGCCTGGTTTTCTGTCCCCCACTCGCCCTCTCCTGCAGAGCTGAAATGGAGACAGCCCTGTTTGGTTTCCAGGCGTCAGCCTCGCAGTTTCCATCCCTGGTCCAGAGACCTCCCAGCCTCACGCCCCAGGGAGGAGGAGGAGAACTTGATCTGCAGGCATGTTGCAGCCAAAGGTCTCAGCCTGGGGAAGAAGCTGAAAAGGCCAGGAGCGAGCGAGTGAGCAAGCGGGGCCTGGGTGGAGAAGTGCACTTTTCCAGCCTCCTGGCCAAGTGGAACAGCCTGGGCCTGGCTGTAGGCGGGATTCCAGGCGCAGCTCTGCTCGGGAGCAGCCAAGCCAGTGCTTGGCCTGAGCCAGTCTTGCCCCGTACCTGCAGACGGCTCTTTGTTCCAGGAGCTCCTTCCAGCTGAACAGCTGGACGTTTCTTGGGCCGCGGCCACAATTCCATAAACAGCACACGCTGTGGCCCTTTCCTTCCTCTGCCTCTTGGCTGCGCCTCCTCCTCCCTGAGTTGCATTCAAGATGCATGCTGGGCAGCTGTCAGAAGTTGGGGGTGAAAGGCGCTGCAGCCCCCACTGGAGCAGAGAGAGACGTGGTTCTTGGCACGGAGGCCTCAGCCAGGCGGGTCTGGAGACGAGCATGCAGATTACTTGCAGACAGGACCCCGGCCCAGTCGCAGATCAGCCGCAGGAAGCACCCGGCTCGTGTGCTGCAAAGGCGGTTTTGTTTGAGAGCGGCTCATGTCCCCTTGAGGAACCCTGGACACTGGCGTTTGTGGAGGAGACCCCTCTGGAGGAGATGCTCCATCCCCCTTGCCGCCCCGCCCCGTGAGCGCTTCTGGCATCAGTTGGGCAGTCTCGGTTAGAAAGCGACCACTGAGGAGCCTGGCTTCCTTAATCCAGGATTTGAGAGTCACCCAGTGAAGCCAGTTCAGGGCTGCTGAAAGGAAGCGGCGGGAGGGGGGCTTCCTCACAGAGTGCAGAATGACCCTAAGAGGGCAGTTGGACAAGTCTGAGGAGGGGGAAGAGCCCCAGTGTTTGGCCATGTTTGGCCACATAGCAAAGTGGCATCTTCACGCTCTGCAGCCTCTGAACAGCAGGACTGTGTACGTGGCCGGGCAGGGCAGGGCAGGGCAGGGCAGGGCGCTGTCACCTCCGGGCCCCGCTTTGACTATTTACAAACAGGGCGCAGGCCTGGGACTCATCGCGGGCAGCTTCTCCCAGGGAACAACAGGGCCACAGGCTGCCGAGACCCTTGGCGCAGTGTCCCATGTGCTGCGGGGCAGGGAGGGCCACATCTCAGGGTTAAGAGAAGCCAGACTTCTTTGCCTCCCTCGGCTGCAGCCGTAACAAAGCCGCTTCTCAGCAGGGACCCAGCACTGCAGCCACACAGGCAGCCACGGAGGGCGCATCCTGCCTCTGTGCGACTGGTCCTGTGCGTGGGTGCTGTCGTTACACAAACAGGGCTCCGGGCAGGCCGGAGGGCGGCAGGCTCTCCGCGGCTCCTGCTCTGGCCGGCGGGCTCTGTTTTTCTTCGGCTGGTGTTTCGGTGCAAACCAGCCTGTTCCTTGGCTGAGGAGTCAGGAATCAGAACGGAGCCGGATTGCGAGGGGAAGTGGTGTGGAACGTCTAAATCCGGGGCTTGGGGGAGGGAGTCACCTCCTGGGGCATCGGCCACCTCCAGTCAGCAGCAGACTCTCCTGTCTCTCCACCATAGCCTCCCATGACGGGCACTTTGAAATGCCTCCAGGAGTCTGTCCAGCGGGTCCTGGGCCATGGGCACAGTGTGAGAAAGAAGCCCTTCCCTTGGCCTGCGCCAGGGACGGGGCAGGAGGGACTCTGTGGAGTCTGCAGCCCCGCAGTTTCAGGGTCTTGCGGGAGAGGGAGCAAACCCCCTCTCTCCACTTTGGAAGCCTCCGCTGTGTCCAGATACGTGTCAGCTTCTTCTTTCCTCTCCGCCCTTCCCTGGTCCACTGGCCGCCTTCTTCTGTGCCTTTCCTCAGGAGATGTGGTGGCCAGCAGGGTCACCAAGTAGCGGTGCCTGAGGGCCTGGCGCTGCAGAGCCCCGCTGATGCTCCCCTGTGCCAGCAGACCCAGTGCCCCAGCGCACGCTCTCTGTGCGCACCTGGCCTTCCGCGAGGCAGACCTTCCCACCGATTGTTCGGAGGCCCCGTTCTCAGGCCTGCCTGCTTGACGGAGGCGTGAATTGTCTTGACTCACACTCCGTGTGGGCTGAGAAGGGGAACAATAAAGCCCTTTTAAAAAATGGTATTCTGAGCTCTTGGCGTTTCCCAGGGATGTTTGCGATTCTTCTTTGCTTACGCACTCCGATGAGCAAGCGGCGCCAGGAATAGCCCCAGGTTGTGTTCTGGCAACTATTTCTGGAGACCGTGAGCCCAGCAGGGACCCTGTTGCTCCTGTGCAGAGCCGAGCAGCCCACCCGCTCTCAAGAGGCGCTTGCTCTTGGCCGTAGTGGGGCCTTCCAGGATGGGGAGCTGCCCTGCGGGTTGAATGCGGACGTGTCGTAGCCTCTGTCAGAGACGGGGACGGCCAGGCTCTCGCTCTCTGCTCTTCCCCTGAATTTGGTGGGGTGGTTTTTCCTCAGACCCAATGGAATGTCTTTGGGGTTCTTTTCCACATTCTTTGCTGGTCCCTCCAAGGAGAACCGTGTTTGTGAAAGGAGAAGCACCGCCATTTTGCACCAATGTTTGGATGTCGGAACCTCCAGCTTTGCAGGCCTGCGTTCCCGGGTGCCGCAAGGGCCCCAAGGAGGGAGCCTGTCAGCCTCGCCCCAGACCGCCCGCAAGGCGCAGAGTGAGTGTCTCCCCCACTCCCCTGCGCGCACAGAGCCGCTCTCCTGCCTGCCTGCCTCTTTGGGTTCTTGGCCTGCCTGCGCTGGGGCTGCCTCCCGAATGTCCACGGATTTCATCCATCAAGTCCGACTCTTTTTAACACTAATACTGAATTTATAGAAGTGGTTAAACGAAGTGTTGACAATCTGGACAATGTGTTTCTGATTAGCGCTGCGATTTTGAGGAGAGGCGGCCAAGGGCTCTGCGCCACTGAAAGGCAGCCGCTGCCCGCTTTCTTGTGCCTTCCCAGGGAGGGGCGGGTGGGGAGGGGGCCTCCCTTCAGCAGACCACTAACAGATGCTGGTCACGGGATTTGCAATGGCTCCGGCCCTGGCCCGGTGGAGGCGCGGGCTCTTCTCCAAATGCTTTGCGATCCCTCCATGCCGATTAAGCCCGTGCTGTGTATGCGTTCTCTCCTTTTTACAGCCGGAGTTGGGCTTTGCTGCCAGTTTCCCCCTCCCCTCCTTTTTCGCTGTGAGCATCCACAGAGGCATCTTTTCAAGCCCTTTTGAAAGAGCCTCCTCTCCTGCCCTCAGTTTCAAAGGCAGCCCCTCTCCCCAAGTCTACTCTGTTGGGGGGGGGAGCAGCCGTGTTTGTCTGGGGCCACAAAAGCAGTGAGGGATCTGGAAGGTGGACATGTTGAGGGGAGTGGAGAGCGCTGTTGTGGCCACCAGAAGCCTGTTTGCCTGCCTGTGACTCTGGGCTGCCGTGCCGTGCTGTCTCCCTGTGGCGCATCTCAGCCAGGGGCCTGGGCTTCCTGGCTTTGATGTGCAAGAGAACCTCTGGGTGCTGCCTCCAGCGAGGACAGAGGAAAATCCCTGCCTTAAAGCCCCGGAGAGCTGCTGAGCAAGATGGAACACGGGGCCTGACTCAGGGAGCTTCCTGGGCGTGGTGGCAAATGTGTGTGTGTGTGTGTGTGTGTGTGTGTGTGTGGTTTTTTTTTTAGAAGAGCCAGCCTCCTTCCAAGTGAGCTTCAGCCCAGTTGTGGTGTCACTGGAGAGCTTTGTGGAGCATCTTGGCTGCTTCTGAGGGAGGGGGAGGAGGGCTGGAGTGTTCACCAGAGGTGAAAGGGTTAATTGCACCCTCGCCCTCCCGACAGGCTTGTGGCGGCCATGTGGTCAGACCACTTAACCAGGTTCTCTCAGCTGCCGTTCGACAGCCGCGCTGACAAATGGGGATGGAGGAGGCCGGGGAGAGAGCGGCAAAGATGCTGAAGGCGCATCAAGAAAGCAGGAGAAGGAGACAGAGCTGGAAGGGGGAGAAAGAGTCAGGCTGTGTTCAGGCACACAGGAGTGACCCCACGGGAGGCAGCGGGCGTGCCCAGGTTGCACTGCCAGTCGCAGGCGGGCGATATGCTGCCTCTGGGCATGTCAGGAAGAGCAAGCTGGCCTGTCTCCGGAGCCCAGCAGTGCAGGGAGGTATCCCGTGGTGAGGCCGAGCACGGTGACCAAGACCTTCCACGCCTGAGCCAGCTCCAGCTCTGGCCTCTCCAGCGATCCTCAGTACCAGCCCCTGGGCCTCCCCCGAGCAGGCCTCTCAGACAGGTTGCGTTTCCCTTGTCCGGCTCAGCCTCCATTGCAGAACCGTGGCAGCCCCCGTGGGGTAACTAGGCAGCCTGTCAGAAGGGGCTGTGCCCACACAGACCCCTGGGACCCCCTTCCCCCAGCACACAGCAGGCTCCTCCGCCGCTATCTTGCGAACACTGTTCATCATTGCCAGTGACTGGAGGTCTGCAATTCCCGGCCAACACATCGCTTTATAAGTGCTAGTTGCTGCACTTTCCGAAGAACACCGTGACCCCGCCTGGTGCGAGTGGACCACGGCCAGGCTCCTGCCTGCCAGGGCCTGGATGCTCATTCTTGGACCAGGAACACTGGAGGCCTTGCAGGAGGAAGGAGGAAGGAGGAAGGCCACTGGAAGGAGGAACGGACAGGCTGAAGCAGATGGCCTTGCTAAACTCTTCAGCGTTGAGCTGGGATTGGGTCCTGGAAACCTGTGTTGAGGAGCTCTGTGTCCCTTGGTCAGGCTTCACTAAGTGAATTTCACCGGGAGAGAAACTTGAGAGAATTGGGAGGGTCTTGTATGTGCAGCCCCCCCCCAAGGAATGCGCCTGGGGGTGCAGAGAGTGTTGGTAAGACCGGCAATGCGTCCAGGCTGTTTGCCCGCCCTCTGCAGCCAAGGGGGCAGACTGACCACCTGGGACGTGCCCAGAGTCTGCAAGGTGGCAGAGTTGGATCCAGGCCTGTGCAGACTTTGGAAAGTGCCTGCTCCCTGCAGGCTGCTGACACCCTCCTCCCTGCCACGTGTCACGAACCACTCGGTGGCTCCCGTTGTGCTCTGAGTCACATTTGGGCACAAAGCAGTTGCGTGGCCAGAAAGAGCTTCCAGGTTGGTTAAAAAAATCTGCTGTGGTTTTTTATAGTGCAATTTGCACCCTTTTACAACTTGGAGGGGAGGAAGGTGTTGCTCCTGCCAGAGCACACTGCCGGTGCATGTGCTTGCGCTTATGTTCGGTGGCGCTGAGGGGAAGAGGCGTTTGGTTCTCTTGTCTCTGTGTCGGCGAGTTTGGACGCCACCCCAAGTGGCCTCTTGGCTGCATCAAGCGCCGGCCTCCTCGCAGCGCTCCCCAAGCAGCTCAGCATCACCGACAGCGGGACTGTGACTGGTTCAGAAACCAGGGTGCTTGCCTGGAAGAGTCTGTGGCGTGAGCTGGCTGCCAGAGCCCACCTTGAGAGGGAGGCCAGGCAGGTCCAGGGAGCGGAGCAGGGCTGGCTTCAGCACAGAGTGTCAGTGGCCTGGCTCTGAGAAGGCCCTGCTTGGAGGGCCACCACACAGCTCACAAGAAAGCACAGCCACGTCCTGGTGCCTCCAAGGAGGCTGAGAGCCGGGCAGTCTGATGAGCCTCAGCTCCACCGGTGGGACTTGAGCCTTCGCAGGCCACACCCAGCAGGCAGCCAAGCCTGCCTGGAGTCCTCAGAAGCAGCAGCGGAGGGTGGACAGGCAGGCTGGACTCTTCCTGCTGCCTCCAGATATTTCATTCTGCTCCTTCCCCCCCTCCCCGCATGCCCCTCTGGCTTTGTTTTAAGGCAGTCCCTTCTCAATGGCACCTTTGTTGCCAAAGAAATCCCATTAAATGTGGCGCAGGAGGAAATGAGGACCCGTAAAGCAGAAAGCGCTCAGATTTATGGCTTCTTGAGAGTGCAGAGAGGGGAGCTGGAGCCCTGCACACCCCACCCAGCTTTGGGGTGCTTACTCTGAGGGAGGGGAGTGTTCCAAGCGGGAGGAAAAGCCTCATTCAGGCCAGGGAGGCGGAGAGAATGCAAAACACAATTAGTGCCGTTCAGTGTGTCCACAGCATTCTCACACGAGGGGGGAAACCTCAGTTTCCTTTGCTGCTTGGGTTTTTACAAGTGCAGCTCAGGTTTCCTCCTCTCCAGGCCACTGCTTTGCCTTGCAGGGTCTCCTGGCAGCAGAGGAGCGCAGGACCAAGGCAGGGCCTTCTCAAACCAACGTCTCAGCCGACAGCCAGCCTCTCCTCATGCTGTGCGCACCACTCCTGTGCGCCTCGGCTGGGCCCGGCTCCTGGCGGCTGGGTCTGTGTGTGGAACCGGCGGCCCCCTCGGTGCATTCCTTGTTTGGGGTGGGGGATCATCCGTCCTTGCAGCACATGAGGTGCGGGGCGGCGCCTGTGTTGCAGTGTCGCTGGTGATGGACGCGAGTGCCACTCAGCCATGCGGGAGAGGCTGTGAGGAGCCGGTGTGCTGCCTTGTTTTCCAAACATGTTGCTGTTCTCCAGGCATGTTGATGGGGCGGTTGCCATGGCAAATAATGCAGTGCAGGCTGGGAAGCCTCTCTTGGCAGCCGCGGCCGGGCTGTCACGCCGGCCGCTTCCCTCTCTCCCTTGACTCATGCAAGCGCAGGCATCACCGGAATGGTATTCATCTCTGCAAGGGGGGGGCACAGCCCCATGGCGAGGCAGGGCTCCATTTTGCTTCTCCTGGGAGGAAGCCTCTCTCCTGCAAGAGGGGCAAAGACGTGCCCAGACCTGTTTGCCCCAGGCGACGCCCTCGCTCAGCAAGGAAGTGAGGGGGCTTCGTTCTGGGGCGGCGGAGGAGAGGGAAGACCAGCTTTGCCCAGGCTCGCCCTGGTCTGGCAGCTGCAGGACCAGAAGGCCCACAACAGTGTGGTGTGTTCAGCTGGGGCGCCTGCCACGGGGGGTGCTATGGGCACCCTCCACTCAGGTGCCCAGGGACCAGTCACATGACCACAGACCACCCGCGGGGCTCAGAATGCCTCCCCAGGCACCAGGCAATTTTTGGGCAATTTCCCCCAGCTGTGGATCTGCTGCAGAGGCAGCAAGGGGCATATTTTCCTGCCCTTCGAGATGCTCTCTTAAGAACTGCCCAGGGGTCTGTTCCCAGGGATAACACCAGCCAGCTCGACCCAGTAGCAGCATTTCCTTCCCCTGCCTGGGGCAGAACGAGAGCCCACAGACTCCTGGGAAGTGCCAAAGCAACGTGATCTGGAAAGGCAGAAAGTGAGGGTGGGAAGGGGACTTGGAGGTCATCCAGTCCCACCCCCTGCTCAATGCATCCCCGACAGGTGGCCATTCATCCTCCCCTTGCAAACCTCCCATGAGAGCCCCCCCTCGCAGCAGGAGGCTGGCAGTTCCAGTGCTGGGCAGCCCTTGTGGCTGGGAAGTCTCCCTCCAGCGTCGCCCGAACCAGGGTGTCTGTGCCCAGTCAGGTTTCCCAAGACCGCTGGCTTGTGCCGGCAGCAGCTCTGCAGGGCCCCAGGAGGCTTCCTGGCCCGAGAGCCATGGAGGTGGGACTGACCGGCACCCCCTGCATCCGCCTCAGCAGGCAACACCCTTGGGACCCTTCGGACAGGGCTCCGAGTGCTGTCCCTCCCTCTCCGCTGAGCACTCCTGGAGAGGATGCTGCGCAGCAGGCTTGCCTCAGAGTTTCCAGAGGCCTTGCTTGCCCATGGAATCCTCCGCCTGGGCCGCCGTGCCGGGAACACATCTGCTTCCCATTAGGGAGAGACGTTTCCAAACTTGGGCCGCTTTTCGGAGAGGCGAGTTTGCCAAGCTCTGGGGCCCTGGAGTTGGACGCGAGGCGGGCCTGCTGCAGAGGAGCGAAGGAGAGCGCCCCAGGGAAGGGGACCGAGGCCCTCTGCTCTGGGGCCGGCTTGTCGCGTGGTGGGCCGTGGAGGCACAGAGGCTTTCTGGCCACAGAAGCAGCTGGCAAAGACTATCAGGGTGGAGTCGGCCCGCTTGTGGGCGCCCAGGTCCACTACCCAGTTCTGCCCTGGTTTTTCCCTTTGGGCTAAAAGGTGGGTTCCCGCCTGTCAGGGTTCCACTTCCCTCTGGCACGTTCTCAGAGGAGGAGCGCATCTGTCAGGACTCCACTGCATTACATATATGTGCTTGTGCATGAACACCAAGAAGGACCTGTGACGTCTACACGGCCTGCACTTTCACACACAGTGGAAGCTGCTGAAGGGACGACAACCTGCTGCGCCCGCCTGGGATTTTGTAAGTCAAGGCACAAGTGCCCCTCGGGGAGAAGCTGAGGCTCAGGTTTGGGCCTGTTCAGAAGAGCCCAGGGTGGTCCCTCACAGCATCTCAGCCTGAGACCCCCGAGCCATGGAGCAGGCGGGGCTCTCTCGGCCTGGTGCCTTCCTGCTGGGGATCCACTGGGAAGGTGGAAATGGGCCTTGCCTGCGTGGAAGAGGTCTCTGGCTGGAGTGGTGGAAGCAGCCAGCCCCCCCCCCCCCCGCCACTCCACATTCCTGAACCAACGTTTCCCTGGGAGCATGTCCCATTCACTCAGTGGGGCTTGCCTCTGAGCGGACATGATAGGACTGTGCTATAGGTTGGCCTCCAAGGTGGGCTGATTCTACTTTTCCTTGTTCTGCATCAGCCCCCTTACGCCTCCCCCCAAGCTCTTTAGTAGCGTACAGGCCTTGGTGACAGGACCCTGTTTTTTCATTTGGTTGGCTGATGGTGACCAGCAACACGGATCGCCTGAATCAGCAGAGTTGGGGGCAATTTCTGTAGCCCAGAGCCCGAAACCCCCTCCCTCCTGGGAGGCTCCCCAGAGGTGCAGAGGAGGCCCTGGTGTTGCCTGGCTGGGAGAGAGAGGCTGTGCAGCGCTTTCTGCAAACAAACAGGCATTTCAGATGTGTTTATTTTGCATCCTGCAAACAGCTGGTGATATTTTGACTCTTGCCAGCTTGGCAGGACCTTTCGGAGCTGCCTTCGTCCCTCCCTCTGATTGCCGGGATTTTCCTTTCTGTCAGATGTTTTCGGAGGATCTTCTCTGCTGTTTTGGTTTGAATTTGCAAAGCCCCCCCCCCCCGCCAGACACACAGCCCAAGAATGCAGCGACCTGCGGAGGAGTCTTTCTTCCCAAATTTCCTGTAGGTGTAACAGAGGCGGACGGGGCACTGCCTGCTGTGCCAGCCCTCTTGGAGGAGGTGATTGATCCCACGAGAGGTGGATCTCGCCAACCCGCCTGACTTCCCTTGCTGGTTTCTGGATCCACAGCTGGATCATGCCAGCGGGTGGCAGTTTCCCTCCTTTGGCATCTGACCTTAATGCTTTCCAGGCCTGGACCACATCTGTGGCACCTGAGACGGGCAGGCGGCACACGCTTCTCGGCCACCTGGAACGCACCATGCTCGGGCTGAAATGCATTTGCCACACAGCATCGCTCTAGCGGGCCCTGCACGGTGCCAGCCTGTGCTGGCTGCCCTTTGGAGGCGAACGCCCTCATCACAGGAAAGGGGGGGCTGGTTGGTGGGCTCCTGGCCCACAGCACTCCCGCTGCAGTCACGTGAAGGGAGGTTTCACAAGTGGGACCAAGGGTGGCGCCTGCGAACTGAACCGAAAACGGGCACACGAGCCGTGAGTGCAGCCTGCCTCTCCCGCTTGCTGCCTGGAGTGTCCAGGAGGTGAGCCTCGTAGTCTGTAAAATGGGCACAGTCACACAGGAGCATCAAACCCCTGCCAGCTGGATGAAGGGGCAAGAGGGGCACGGACTCAGCTGGTGTTAGAACGGGCATGGGAAGGAAGGCGACTTGGGCAACGCGGGGCCCAGGTGGAGCCCAGGCTGCTCTCCTGGCCGCTGCTCCTGCCCCCTCCTGCGAGCTCCCTTGGCAGGCCCACTCCTGGCTCCACTTGTTGAGGGCTGTCTCCTTGCAGGCCTTAATGGTAGCAAAATATTTACACAGTAAACTCCTCTGGAGGTGTTATAAACACCATAAAAAGGGTTGCAGGAGCTTAATGAGCGTCGAGCCGGGATAATGTGGCAACTGTGAACCGTAATCTGATTTGGCACCTCCTACACAGCAGGAATTAGTGTGTGTGTGTGGGGGGGGGGGGAGAGATCCTGGCCCTCTTTCACCCTCCCTCCCTCCTGCTTCTGTGTGCATTTCATTATTGACCACATGCAGGGCCCAGCTCAGCGTTGCAAAATGCAGGGCAGGATGGAGTCCAGCCAGCCCAACCTCCCCTTGGAGAGCTTCCTTGGCCAGAAGCACGTTTCTGACGGTGACTGAGGCAATCAAAATGGCCACTGGCTCTGCAGGGGGAGAGCCGGCTAGCCTTCCATCCACCCCCCCCAAGCACAGGCCACCTGCCCAAGGTGCCCCAAGCCCACCTGCGCAGTTTTGCCCCAATCACAGCCTGCAGTGGAGAAATGTAGTGTTTGTGGCTCAAGCTACACACAGGCAGGATTCTTAAATGTTCCCAAGACGCTCCCCCCCCCCCAAAAAAAAAATCACCAAAAGCAACGCATGGAGCTGGTCCTGATGTTTTGGCAGGGCGAAGCACTCGTGGGAGTTTTTTGGGGAGGCAAACAGAGCTGAACCAACGGAGTGAGATTCTGCAGGCTGGAGAGTCGCGCATCTGTCATTGCCAGCTTTCCCTACCGGCCCTGCTCTTGTGCCTCCAACAGCAGTTGGACGCAGGAAGGCGGCTCCACCCTTTCCTGCCAGATAAAGCACCCCTTCTTTCAGTTCGGCCTGTTTCTGGCCCTTGGGGGGGACCCACTTTTGACTAACGCTGGAACTAGGAGTGCAGCAGCCTTCCTTCCTGCTGTTGGGGGGCCTTGTGCTGCCTGACACCCAGGAGTCTCTTTCCCAAGGGGCGGCACTGCCCCCTCCTCTTGGAGGGAGGCAGCCTTTGCTTGCAGCAGCCACTGAGCCTGCGTTTCTGAAAGCCGTGAATCTTGAGGCTGCCTGGCCAGGAGCGAAAAGCCGCCTTTTTGTAAATAAGCCAATATTTTTCTTTCTTCCTTTCCACAGGGAGGCTGACAAAGATCAATACTTGCCTGCAAATGACATTGTGCCCCCCCCCCCCAGAATTAGCCCTTTGCACAATCATTAATCCGAGATGCCGTTACAGGGTGACAGGAGCGAGGCTGCCACGGCTCCTTCTTCTGCGGGAGGGGAGGGAGCCAGAAGGCAGCGCTCCTGTGGCTCGGAGGCGCCTGGGCCAGGCCTCGCCTCTCTCAGTCAAGCCTCTTTGCTCTCTGTTCAGCCTCCCGCCTGCAACGTGAGCAAAACAACCTTGCTGGGTTGTTGTCAGAACGACAAGAAGGTGGTTCCCTGTTGCTTTGCTAACAGGAAAGCATTCTGTGCATGGGGGAATATGAGCCCTGCGTGGAAAAGCAAGTCCCTTCGGTGGGAGTTATCAGTTGGGCAAAGGCTTAGTGGGAAGGTGAGCAGCCCCCGTTTTGGGGTCCCTTCTGCAGCAGAGCTGAGGCTCAGTCAACCGGGGCAGGATGAACAGAGCATGGGAATGGATGAATTATCCCCAGCACTGAGTTCCCAGTGTGGGGCAACAGCTGGGCCAAGGCTTAGGAAGAGCCGAAGGCACTTTCAGCTAGTTGGTGGAGCATTTTCGCCCGCTGTGTTCTCAGACCCCCTCAAGTCAAGAGTGCCACCCGCTGAGACGTCTGCTCTTGACCTTGTGGCCAGCGATGCCAAGAGGGACATCGCACCGAATGTGAGTTTCAGCCAGCGGCCAAGGAGCACTCGGAGCAGGCCTGCTTGAGGCTGTTCCCAAATGGGTGCAGTGTTCGTTGGATGGCGGAGAGGCAAACCACAGGCAGGAGAATCCAGAGGGCTTCGGAAAAAGTTTTTACTACATTTTGCAAAGTGGGTCCACCGCACAGGCATGATGGACCCAGAATGGGCTACAGTTCTTACAGAGCTGTCCGAATAGGGGAGGGGCACACAAGGGCCCAAGGGAAGAGGGGCGAGCATCCTTGGAAAATTACCAAGTAATCCGACAGATGCATGGTCAGCATCCTGATCAGTTTGGAAGGGCCTGTAGGAGGTCCAGTACAAGGTGCATTGACAAGGTGTCCACATACAAGATCTCCATTATCGAGGGCTGGGTCATCAATCATACCCCCCTTGTCCTAACCGTCCTGCCTCACTCCCTTTTGTTCCTTCCCCTGTCCTTCCTTGGAGGCCCATATTGGCTTATCTGGGTTGGCCAGATCTTTCTGAGGAGGAGGGTTGGTGCTGTGCAGCAGCATTCCTGAGCGGAGGGCAGAGAAGGGCCTGCACCAGAGAAGCTGACCTTTGAAGCCAGGCTTTGTGGGTGTCTTGGTATTGTGAGCTGGGCATTTGGGGGATAAGGCTTTTGCCATAGATGCTTCACTTGGTAGGCTGGCTAGTTTCTCCCTGCTGTACACTACAGCTAGAAGGTCCAGAGGATGCTTGAAGCTTTTGCCATAGAGCGGCAGCCTTCTGCGGTCCTAGATCGAAGCGCTGTGAGTGCTTTCTGGCCATGGCAAGATTCAGCCTGCGAAGGCTCCACTTTCCCTGACTCAGATTCCAGCCACAGAGCACTGCAGATGCCTCCTTTGTATGTTGCAGGAGGCAAAAAAAGGAGGCAAGCGCCGAAAAGGAGCATTATTTAGCCAGTGCATTTCACGTCCTTGGAACCGTTTAAAAAAGCAGAAGAAGCCGGAACTTAGAGAACATTCTCCAAATGCTTGCGCCTCCAGGTGCACCCATTTAGTGCCCTGTAGAAGAAGTGTTGTGGGTCAGGCTCCCACTTTGATGGCAGTGACAGGAAGGGGGTGTCCGTCCGGTTGCAGCGAATGTTAATGGCGAGGCTGCTGTGGAAGTGCAGTCACGGCGCTAGTCTGCTCTCCTGGATCCAGCGTGGGGTAACTCTGCTCTTCCATTTGACAGGAAAAGGGACCCCTTGGCTCTGATTGGCTTGCCCTTGTGTCAGTCATGATGGCACCACTGCTCCTTCTCAAGGCAGTTTTTCCAAGTCTATGATGAAGCCTGTGTTTTGGAAAACAGAAGCATTGGGCTGCATGAAGATCAAGGTGCTTCGCGGCAGGAGTTGATGCACGGAGGAGGGAGGGCACCAGCTTCTGAGTCAGAGGCTGTACATGTGTCCTTCAGGCAACAAAGGGATGCAACTCGGTACTCTTGGAGAGGGGGAAGCAGAGCTCATCCCTGCAGGGTAGAAAGTCTGGGACCTGGTTAGCGATGCTTTAGTTCTGCAGGCTCATGAGTGCAGCACAGATTGCATTAGGGACCCTGTGCCACACATCCAAAGTTGTGGAGTTGGGTGCCTCCAGGTCAGCTCACTGTTGGCACCTCCTTTGGATAAGGATGTTCTCAGTCAAGTGGGGAGGATGCAGTTTGGGGAAAACGTCACTCTCTGGTTGCTTTGAGCACCTGTGGTGGATGTGAACACAACCAACCGGACTGCACTCTGTGGTGCAGGGGAGAGGTGCCCCCCCACCTCTCCTCTGCCACCCTCTTGCACGCTCCCTCCTGCAGGCCCCCCCACCCCGTGCCAGGCAGCTGCCTGTGTGCAGCAGAGGGTTTTTTTTTTAAAAAAAAAAATCACACTTTTCTCATTTATGCTGATTTGCATATTAATAGCTTGCATATTAAACAACAGCTTCAGAGGCTGGGCGGGCTAATGAATTCGGCAGGCTCCACGATTTTAACTCCATTCTGCCTCATCCCGATTGCCACGACTTTGGGGATTGGTATTCCGTTTTTCCTTGAAATTATCCAAGCCAGACCTAATTTGCGCTGCCCTCCCATTAATCCAATTAATTAGCCCCATTGATGTGAGCTGCCTTTGTAATGCAGCCCAGTTCCATGGCAGCCTTGCGGCACAAGGCGTCACGCGTGCACCAGAGGGGCGTGTGGCCCTGGCGGGGAGTCCCTCCAAAGGACCCACGTCTCCAAGGGCTGGAGCCGAAGCGGTAGCCCAGTGGGCAAGCCATCCCTCCTGGGACACTGGGGTGGGTGAGCCACCCATCTCCCCGCAAAGGCTGCCTGCCCCATGGCTCGTCTCTGAAGGTCCAGTTTTGACTTCCTTGCCCACATTCCCCAGCCGGCCTGGCCTGTCACACCAGGGCATCGATTGGCGACCTCCCCTGCTTGGAAATCTCTCTGCTCCACGGGAATTCATTAACCTTTCCCCCAGTGCTGAGCTGGAAAGAAAATCTTTATATTTTCTAAGCAAAGCAAACAAACGGAGCTGACGATTATTAGTGGCCCAGCCTCCCGCCCCCTGCAAGCTTGTTTACTGGCGGTTTGGCTGCTTTCAGAGAGGCTGATGGGAAGCGTGGCCTGAACTCTGTCAGCTGGGGCAGGAGGGGGCGGTTGGAGGCTGCTGGTGGTGGTGGAGATGTCACCGAGAGGATGCGGCAGGCCCAGAGCCAGAAGCAAAGGGCACTTTCAGCTTTAGGACTCTGGGTGATGTGGGGCTGCCTGACCCTGAGCCAGCTGAAGGCCTGTCCAGCGCAGCAGCTACTCCCCAGCAGAGAGGGCCTCCACCCGCGTCCTGCCTCTTCAGCTGGGGGTGCTGTAGCCTGCAAGGCAGTCCGACGATGAACACCTGAGCTCCTGAGGCTGCACTGGGGTCCAAGCTCCCCCCGCCTCATGCGAGGCTTGACTGAGAAGCCTGTTCCTGGATGGGACCCACATTGTCGTGGATCCCAGAAGATCCCCAGCCTTGCGGCCATTTCCAGCAGGGTGACACTCACTGTGCAGTTGGGGGGGAGGGGGAAGGCTCCGCTTCTTTAATGAGCTTGCAAATCGCTGGTCATGCTTTTGCTCATTATTGGAGTAATTACAGTCTTCTTGCGCTCATCTCCACAGAGCCGGACACGCTCCTTTCTGGGGCTTCTGCCTGCAGGCACATTCTATCCACAGAGCCCTCCTAGGTGCTCAGTGGCTCTCGGTCTGGAGGGGCCCCTGCCTGGGACCCCCTTCCTGCCACAAAAACGGCCTGAAGGGCAGTGTTGGAAACAAGGTGGGCGAAAGACAGAAACGAACCCCCTGCGCCAAGGGAAGGTTTGGTTTGGTTTTTCCATCTGAGCTGGCAAGAGACCCAAAAGGCATTTTTTTTTGAAGACGGATTGCATGGCAATGTCCAGGTAATGCAGGCGAACTGCTTGACATGCTCCAGAAGCCCTGGACAAGCCAATTGGCCCGCAAGAAACTCACAGAGGGGTCAGGAGTGACACAGAAGCCCCACAAGTTCAGCTGGCTTGCTCTGCTTGGCGGCTCCAGGGCCTTGAGTGGCAGAGCCCAGTCTCCAGAGCTCCGACCCGGGACTGAGCCTGAGACCCTCCGTGAACTGAGCAGGGCCTCTAGCAGGGGGAACAGGCCCACCTGCCTCTTGCCCCTCCCACTCCGCTGCAGTCTTGGGGGCAGACCCCCTTGCCCTGCGACCTGTGCAGGCTGCCCCCCTATTTGCACCTCATTGCACCCTCCACGCCACCTGTTCTTGGACCCATCATTCAGTGGTGTAGCTGGGGGGGGCTGAGGCGTCTGGCTTCGGGCACCACACCTTGCAGGAGTGCAGTCCTACACCCCCACAGGCAGACCCGAGGTTAAAGAAGCAGCCTTCTGACTTGCGAAGGCCGTGTGTGGCCTTCCCAACCCTCAGAAGGCCTGCCTGAGGCCTTAGAAAGAAACTTCTGGGTTTTGCCCCAAAACTGGAAGTGCCTTTCTAAGGCCTCCTGAGGCTGGGGGTGGGGGTGGGATGTTGAAAATTTTGCACCCCCACATGCCAGATGGCACAGTTATGCTCCTGCCCTTGTTTCCAGTGGCAGGAATGGGGTCGGGGCAGCTGTGCCTGGCTGCGGGGGTGACCCCTTTTCCTCTCCAGCGTCTGCTTCAGGACTTGCTTGCTCCCCCGCAGGCAGGAGCAGACCTGCCTCTGAAGCCTGGTGGGGCTTCTTTTGGAGGACATGGAAGAAAACTCCCAGGCTGGCCTCACTGGCTTTCTTCTGTTACTTGATGATCTCATTTGGTCCATTTTATGCCTCATTAAAGGCCCTGTGAGAGGCTGCCAGGGCTGGAACTTTGCTCTGCAGGCTGGTTGCCTGGCAGGGCCCCCCCTGGCCCCCCGGGGTCTCCGTTTACTCGTCCCTGGTAATATTTCCTCTGGTGGGGCTGGGAGGGAGGGGCAAAAGCTCCCCTCGCCTGTCTCCACTGCCCGGCATGTTTTCTGCTCACGCTCCAGCCCGCGAGTGCCTTTTCTTTTCCCTTTCTCGGAGAGAAGCGATCAAGTCCCGCAGACGGTGTGCGTGTCCGTGTCTGTGTGTGTGGTGTGCACACTTCACAAATTACCATTGAAAAATGAATTGCCTTGACAAAATCTAATGTTTTGTGACACAGCACAAATATGCATTTCATTCTGGAGGAGAAGGCAAAGGAGCTCATTGGAAATATTAAATTAAGCAGTGTAACAGCTGAGAATAATTTCGTTTTCTGCTCTGTTGCTTGTGATTTGGTACGGAGTTTGAGGAGGCAGCCTGGTCCCTGCTTGGAGCAGAAGGCAGCGCACGCACGCCAGACCTGCCTGCCTGCCTGGGCACCAGCGGCCCTCGCGGCCTCTGTCGGAGCATGGGGGCTCCCGCTGTCCCAGAGCCTGGCCAGGTAGGGGGGAGGGAACAGACAGGAGGCACTGGGGTGGGTGAACCCCAGTCAAGCCACTCTGAAGGTTTCAGGGCTTGCCCTCCAGCTCCCTCGTTGCCCTTACGGGTGTGCAAACGTCCCTGGTGTATTTTTCAGACTGTCTCAGAATTCCTCAGACGCTCCAGCCTGAGCAGGAAATTCTGGATGTGCTCTGAATTTTGCCAAAAGCAAAATCCAGTCGTCCCGAGGGAGGCAGTTGTGGAAGCCCTTCCAAGGGGCCTCACTGACCCACTGTTGGCTTCTCTCTGAAGCCTGAGAAAAAACATCTGCATTCATGCCCAAACGGGACTTTTTGGCAGCAAAGACACAAGCTGGCTCCACTGGTGCTGGAGCAGCCTGGGGGCAGGTCTGGGTTCAGCAGCTTCACACACGTCAACCTGCTTCTCCTTCTCCTTTCAAGAGGCAGGCCCAGAAGCGATCAGGTCCTTGTAGCTGGGCCATCACCTGCATGCTCTGGAGGCAGGGTGTGAAAACCTCAGGGGAGCTCAGAAGGGACATGCAGAAGTTGCTTCTGATGGGCTGTGGTGCCCCTAGATGCCTGCTTGTGCAGAGAGAGATATCGGGAGGAGGGGGCAGCATGGAAGATCAGGAAGACTGGTAGCCCCATGTGGGAAGGAGCCGGCAGGAGGTATGACTGGACCCAAGAGGACGAGTCATGCGGGACAGCAGAGCGGAGGAGACGATAGGTGGGAGGTGCCGTGGTGTACGGTAAGACTGATAGATCTGTATGTCCTTTTTGCGCTGGGCATCCAAAGGGGCAAAGAAATAAAGGAGAAAAAGTCCACCAACACGCAGCGATGGGTCCGCTTTGTGGTCTCCAGAGTATACGGCGTCGCGGCTTACAAAAGGGTGAGAACTGATAGAAACAGGTGGAAAAAACGGTGGGAGTGGTTAGATGGGGTGAATCCACCTATGACGTGATGTATCTGTGTTCCAGTTAAACAGTTGAGGTAATGTGACTGTAGCTGAAAATGTAAAATGTGATTTCTTTCCTTTGTATTTTGTATTGTAGTATGAAACTTTTTAAATAAAAATCTATATCCCCCCCCCCAAAAAAAAATCTATATTTCCCATGTTCAGAGATCAGCCTGACTTATTGTTTGCCATTCATGAAGGCTGAAGCCACGAGGTGTCGGGTGATGCACCTTGTCAAATATTTTCAGGTGTCCTTGGTGGAAGGAGGTGTCAGTTTTAAGAAGGGATTTGTCCCCAGCAGATGAGCTGTTTTCCTCGCACCACATTTAAATCCCCTGGCCCTGCATGGCTGCCCTGTAGCAACAGCTGTTCAGAACCACATTTTGGATCCTCCCCCCCCCCCCATTTCATCACCCTCAAACTTCTCCTTTTGTTTTTCTCCTTTCTCGGTTCTTGCACTGCAATCAAACCTGGGAGGAAAAAGACCAAATTGTCTTTTTGAAAGGCTCCAAAGCAGAACTTAGAAGAAGGGAAAAAAAACATGCTGTATTTTTAGGGGCCTGTTATCCAAGTGTCCCCATTTAGAAGCCAAAGAGATTTTGTAACCGGGTAGAAAAGCAAGAGGCCTGTCAGCCTTGTGGACTGTCTCCAAAAGGAGTGGAAGATTTGACGGGGAGAAAATGTGTTTTGGAAACTTTGCTTGCTACCCCTTTTTTTTGAAGCTGTGTTGAAAGGGGCATTGAGCCCCTGCAGATCCCAAATGGCCGTGCGGAGAGTGTTTGTGGAAAGGAAGGACTGGCAAGGAACCGCGTGGCACACACCTGCCTCCTCCAGCCTGGCAGAGTCGAGGCTGGGCCTGAGGGTTGTGCAGATCCAAGGCCAGGAAGATGCTCACAGGTGCTGGGCAAGGAAGGCACCAGGGGCTCCAGTGTCCGGACCAGATGCGGGGAGGCATCTCCTCAATCGGGAGACAGGCCACGGAGCCCAGCTGGCAGAGGGAGTCTTCTGGTGGAGGTGCCGGAGGCAGCACTTGGCCCTTTCTGTGTACGCGGCAGGGCTCCCCCAACTAGCCAAGCTCCCCTCATGGTTCGTTCCACACCACAGGGACTGCAGCACAAATGCTCAGGCTCCGCTCCCCAGAGCAGCAATGCCTCTTCGGCTTTGGAAGGCAGGCAGAGCCCATCACTGGATGCACAAAGTACAAGCAGCTGAACGCATGGGCCTGGGCCCTCCTGCCTGAGAAAGGTGACCTGGCCTCCGAGCCCCAGGCCTCCTCACGCCCTCCACGGGTCTGGTCCCAGAGTGCCCCTGCCAAGGATGGCCTGCTGCCCCGTCCAGTGCAGGAGTGCCCAGGGCACTTGCAGGACCTCTGGCGGCTGTCCCTGCTCGAGGCGACGGCGCAGACGTGAGCGACAAGAGCCTTTTCTCCTCCTCCTCCTCCGCGCTCCGAAGGCTGTCGTGTGGCAGCGCAAGGGCTGTTTTTGCCAGCTCCCTTTCTTAAGAATAGGAGCTGGACAAGTTCCCAGACTGTGCATCTGTCTGTATAATTTACACCTCGGACGACAAGCGCAGGAAGACGAGGAAGAGAGAGGCCTGCAACGTCTTTTGCCTTCCATCTGTGCAGCTGCCTCATGTCTTGAAATCTGCCGTCCTTCCTTCCTTCCCTCCCTCCCTCCCCAAATCCTGGGCTCCTCCAGGGTGCTCTGCTGCCTCTCCCCCAGCAGCGTGCCGGGGCAAGATGTCCCTTGACTCACGGAGGGGACTGGGAGGAGACGGTGTGTCTGCTCTGAGCCTACGTCCTGCCCCCCTCCCCCCATTTAAGAGCATCAGAACCTCAGAAGAGCTCTGCTGGATCAGGCCCAAGGGGGCCCATCGAGTCCAGCTTCCTGCGTCTCACAGCGGCCCACCAGATGCCTCTGGGAGCGCGCAGGACAGCAAGAGACCTGCATCCTGGTGCCCTCCCTTGCATTCTGAGGTAGCCCACTTCTGAAATCAGGAGGTTGCGCACACACATCATGGCTTCTAATTTATCTCCAGGTCTCTCCTGGGTCTTCATTCCCTTCAGGGCTGGCAGGACTTGGGAGGTGCAGCCGAGCTTTGAGACTCAGAGTCCAAAATTGGGAAGGTCTGGACACACGTGGCAAGCAGTGATCTGGGCAAGACTGTTTGGGGGGAGGGCTGATGCTCCCCCCCCCCCCGGTTTTCAATGCAGAAGGCACCAGGTTCAGTCCCCTTCAATATCTCCAGGCAGGGCAGAAAAAGATCCTTCGCTGAAGTTCTGGAGCTCGGCAGGTCTGCAGTGAAGACAGGCCCAAAGGACTCCTCGCAAAGCTTCCCAGCACCCAACCACCCCCCTTGCAGGTCCCTTGCTTCTGATCTGTTTGAATAAGGGCGCAATCCTAAGCAGGTCTACTCAGAAGTAAGTCCTATTGTGCTGGATGGAACTGACTCCCAGGAAAGTGAGGTTAGGATTGCAGCCTAAGCTGTTCACATTGGCCTTGATGTGTGACAGATGGACTTGCAATGTTTTTATTACGTCACTTGCAGCCCTTAAGGTCCTCTCGTGGCCCTTCTTTGCTCTCCTCATCTGGGCAAGACTCCCTTTGGAGGGAAGTGGCCTTGCCTTCCTAGACTTCACTGGTGAGCCCTGCTGGATTCCCACTGCACTGTGGTTCTTGTGGCTTCAGCTGCCATATGCTCTGGGGAGGGCTGGCCCTCTTGACTTTCCCTCTCAGTCTCCTTTATCCTGGTCCCCTGCTCTGTTTCTGAGGAGCCCCCTCTTTGGAAGTCAAAAGTGCCGGTGGTGGACTTCCTGGGAACTGTTCCAACCACATTGAGGCTGGCCTGGCTGGCACCTGGTCACTGTTCCCTGTCAGAGCAGACTAACTCTGGGGTCACCTCCCCACTGATCAGTGCCCAGGCTGGCTGTTCCAGGGCACAGTCTCTTCTTAGTGAATCTAGGCATGTTCTGTCTCAGTCACGGCCTTGGCACAAATGGGCCCACCTATGCGAGGATTACTGAAGTCACCCCTTGCTGGCCCCTGGATTTGTTGCTCCTGTTAAAGTGGTTGGTAGAATTTTGGCACCATTTTTGGGGGGGGGGGGAAGGCAGCTATTTCCACCACACTGGCTTTGCAGAGGAGCCTGGTCCCCGGATTTTTCCACACGATTGGCTTCTCTGCCCTTCTTGGCATAGGGAGCGGCAACACCGCCCACTGCAAGTGGGTGTCACCGCGGGTGACTCATTGTTATCCCCATATTTACTGCAAAACAGGAGGAAGTGATTTGCATCTCGCCTCAAAGTCCTGGTGAGCGAGTGGTGTGGGGTGGGATGCTGCTGCTCGGAGGATGTGTTTGCCTGGGGGGTGTCAGCGATAACACACAAGAATAAACAGAGAACCTTTTCAGGGCGTGTATTTTTGACTGTGCCCCTCCCCACAGAGACATCCTCTGCCACATGAGGAGGAGGAGGAGGAGGCAAGGTCGATCTCCCCCCCACAAGAGAAACTAGCAGAACTGTCATCTTCAGTACTGCAGGCTCATTTTAAGTTCCATTTTATGATTCAGCACTGGGGGGGCAAGCTACTGCTTCGGAGGGGGGGCTACTTGCCCTGCCCCTTCCATTGCCACCCATGGGTGGGGACAGTAGTGTCACTAGTGGGTGTAGGGATGCAGTTTTCACTGGGTCGCACCCGCAGGGTGTGTGTGACACCACTAGTGACCAAAATTGTGAAAATCTTGGCATTAATAAATAATACGTACCATCGCGTCATATGTCATCTGATGGTAATAAACCATGCTGAATTACCTGTGTTTTATCAAACATTGCGGCCAAGTAACCCCAAAAGGAAAACACAGCTGCCCTGTGTAACAAAAAGTGGGTTTCCTTAAAACCGGCCAATGAGACTGACTGTTCTGAGAGCCAGTCAGGTGTTGGTAGGCGTCAGCTCTCATTATCCTGCATCAGAGCTCGTATCAGAGCTCTTATTTAGCGGTGTGGGTGTCGTCTGGTTTTTCGTGGGTTACTGATTTATTTATTGGGTGACCTGTTCAGTTCTATAGTAAGTTGAAGCAATTGGGGCGACACCAGCCCTGAGGTCGTGCATCTGGTACTGGAATCTATTCTGTGTGATCCAGTGTGGGAAGAGCTCGTGGTGGGGCTGATGCAAACCTTGGTGACGCCTCTGGGTGGCGAGGAGACGTGCCACGATGAGTTGAGCGATGCTGGTGCTGCTTCTCTGCCTGCCATGATGCCGCTTCTCCATTTTGCGGCTGCCCTGGCTTCTGAGCCACCCTGTGCTCCCCTCAGAGCAGTGTCCAGGGGGCTGCAGGGTACCTCCGCGTCGGACCGGGCTCCCAGGCACCGGCTCTGGACGGGGGCCCCAAGCGGAAGGGCCTGGCGCCATCTTTGCCACCCTCCGCTGCCTGCCCCCCAGGCGGTGGCCCCTCCCCGTCCCTCTTTGACGAGCAGCTCAAACTGGGGAATCTGTCTGGGAGGACAATGGCACTGACAGCCGGGGAACCGTCGGGTCAGGCTGTATTAAGGAGGGAGCTATTGAAATGACACACTCCAACATATTGCTATTAGGGTCTGCAAGGCGATTTGCCTCATTAGTGTAAAAGGTAGCTAGCAATCTTCTTGATCAACAGTGGCAATTTATTTTAAAGTGTCCATTTTGCGGGTGTCACAGAGAGACTTTTATTTATAATCTTATTTTCAATTCCAACAAAGAAGACTTCACTCACGCTTCGTGACGCCTTTCTGTGCGTGTGCCGCGTGGAGACAATAACCGATTTCATAAAAAAGCATCTCTCTCCCTCTCTTCCCCCCCCACGACAATTCACACCCCCTCGTAGTGGTGTTGACATATGGAAATGAATCACAATGTAATAGGCATAATTATGAGCATTGTGTGGAAGTAACAATTAGTGTCTCTTCTGAGGAGAGTTGTAATCAAAAGACACCAATAGAAGAGGAGAAGGAAGGAGAAGACAATCCGCACAATTAGGGGTGGAAAAGCAGGAGGGTTTGCAGGCAGAAGCAAGGAGGAGGCCGCAGGAAGGACCTGGAGTTCAGCTGTCAAGAGCTGGTTGGACCAGGACGCAGGAAGGGAGCTGGCTGGAGGGCCTGGACTAGGAGCCCCTGGAAGCAGGCTGTAGGCATGCCGTTCTCTGCCTGTGCCGCTTGCGAGGAATGGACTGTGGGCCTTGTTCACTGCTCTGCACATCAGCACTGATGCTGGCTGGAGGGTGCTGGGCCTGAAGAGGTGCCAGGTGGCCTTTGGGGACAACAGGGCCCACCTCAAAGCTGTACTGAGTTGGCTTCCCTTTACAGGCTGAACTCACCGCTTTGTGCAGGTTGAACCTCTGTACATGAGTCTGGAGGCCTGAATCTGACTCTTGGCCAGCACTCCTGACATGGTCAATGCAGGAAGAACCAAGCTTCTGAATGCCCAGCCACACCGGTTGGCTGAGCTTTCCGACAAAGAGAGCTGAACGAGCCCACCCTGTGCCACCACCGTTGGGCTGCTAAAAGGGAACATTAGTAAGTGGACCTCTGTGGCTGGAGAAAGCCTTCCTCAAATCTGGCTTGTATCTTCCCAGGGCCATCTGGCAGGTCACTGATGGAGCCCAAGTGCTCCAGTGTTTATTTGGTCTGATCAAGCAGGGCCATTCACATGTTCTTCTATAAAGTAGAGAGTATGTACTTCTTGACTGAACACTAAGCTGAATCAACACTCCAATCAGAAAAGTCAGGCTTGGCTTGGGATTTCTCTTCCTGAAAGTCTCTGGAAAGGTAACTCTGTTGTGACATAAAATAATCTCTCATTTGTGCCAGAGGACAAGAAGCTTTGCTCTGGCTCTCTCCGACCATGGAGGATGAACGCTCGAAAGCTCCTAGACATCCTAGCTGTGAGTCCTGGAGAGAGCGACCTGATACTGAAAGCTTTGCGCCTGTCCACCTTTGCACTGCCAGGGCAGCAATGACCTCCCAGGTAATCATGGGACAACTGGCTGCCTTGGGGGACCCGGGAGTGTGCAGGACCCTTCAGGGAAAGACCTTGCATGTCTCCCGCTTCTCTTGAAAACCCTCAGATGTTTTATCTTGGCAGGACCCCTGAGCTTGTCTTGGGAGGAACTGTTCTGCTTTCTTCAAATGTGGGTGCCCACTGTTGGGGGGTGGGGGTGGCCAGAGACATCTGCATGCCGGCACTTGGAATCCTGCAGTGACTCCTAGCCGTGGTCTGTGTCTCTCAGCAGTCGCAGAGGGCCGCACTCAAAAGCCCTGCTGCCCATCAGCCCACAGGAAACACGGCCAACGGCATTCACCAGAGCGCAGAGTCCAGCAGCCCTGCCCTCGAGGAGCTGCAGCAGCAGATACAGCTGTGCTCCTGCCGTGAGTCCCAGGTAGCCCCGGCTGTCCCAGAGGTGTGGAGCGAAGCCTGAAAGGTCCTCGTAACTCATCCACAAGCCTAAGTGACTGCATGCCACTTTGTGCGCGCGTGTGTGTTTCCCGCATGGCCAATGATTCTTTCATTTAAAAAAGCATCATTCCTCATTAGGATATGACAATTAAAGCAGCAGGCTGGAAATGGATGGGGCTGCAGGGGCACAGTTCAGCCCCGTCATCCCGGGAGTGAGCACTTGCACTGCAGATGGTGGGGAAGTGTCATGTTTGGGCTCTGGGCTTTCAGGGCCGTCCATTTTAAATTCCAGAGTCTGGTCTCGGGTTTTTTTTTAAGCAAGGCTTAGACTTTTGCCGAGTTGACGCCTCGCCTTTCATTCCAGCCTGTGTTTCTTTCTTCCCTGGTTGGCGTCTCTCTAGGAAGAGATGGAAAGGGGTGGAAAGGGGTGCGTTTGGTCACATGGGTGTCGCTAACTTAGGGGGGTTTGGGGTGCTCAGAGTTCTCGAACCCTAAAGCCCTCGAGGCCCCCCCCGTCCAGTAGTACTGCCACCACCCTGTATGTGCCAGTGCCTCAGTCCAGGGACACTGAGACCCTCTAGGCTTAATTCTGTCCCTTGCAGGCACTGAGCGCTTTCTCCAGTTAAAGCTTCAGTCCTCAAGTTACTAGACCTCAGTGAGCACTTGAAAGCTTGCTGAACGGCTAGGCAGGATTCTGAATCTTTGTCCCCAACAGAAAATGAAACAACTTGGTAAAAGGGATTTTAGTTTATTAAGTACATCAGGTTACATAAGGCAGCAAATGCTAGAGGCATAAACATCTAGGAAACATATCAGCAATAAAATAACAAAGCTAGCTGGCTATCTCTATTAATCCCTCTCTCACCTGGGTCAGTTACTCTTGTAGATGTCTTAGCTCCAGGGCTACCTATGAGGCCAGATGCCCACGTTGGACAATGGAGCTCACAGCGTGCAGGATGTTGCGCCCAAAAACTCTGCCCAAGAAGAAGCGCACACACCCCTTGGGGCACTCATTAGTATGCTTCTTAGGCTAATAGTACTGAGCTGACTTCATGCTTATTTAGACTGTCCATTCAGAAACTTTTGAGGAGAGGACCTTCTCGGAGTGGGTCTGCTTGCCATCCCTCCTAGTTCCTAACCCTCCCAACCGGAGATCCACAGCTGCACTCCATCCACGCTTGATCAGGCGTCTCTCTGTCTACTAAGGTGCTAAACATTCCAAGGGGTTGTAATTCTTGTTGTCTGTCCTTTCTGGCCAGCAAAGGAGAGACCACAATCTTTTTGTTTTTAACTCACGTTCTTGCAGCTGGGAACTGCGAGCCACTTCTCTGCTACACTGTCTTAGAGTGGTTCAGGCGTCTACTGCCAGCCTAGGCCTAACATGTACGTATTCATGACAATGGGGCTGGTGGCAGAACTCTGGTCCTGGTCTGACCCAGGAATGCCCCCCAATGTTCTTGTGCTGTCACTCAACCCTGCTGTGGGGGAACCGCACTGAACGGGCTGCTCAAGAGTGTGGCGGCTTCTGGAATTCCTTGTTGCGCAGTCTGTGTTCTGAAGCGTCCAGGAAGAGCCTGTCCTGTCCCAGATACCCCGCGTAGGAGAACGCAGGTGGCGGCCGCGCAGAGAGCCATGCGCTGGCAGGAGCCGGATGGATGCAGACTCTGCCAAAGGCCGGAAGCCCAGAAGGAAGGAGGGGGCTGAACAGGTCGCCTGATGGGCTCCTGGAGCTGCCCTGGACCCCTGACCCTTCCCCGTGCCCCTCCCTGGGTGCTGCTCCCTTGCCGGCAGTATCAAAGTGCTAGGCAGGCAGGTCACAGGTGTCCTGCAAGGCCTGAGGGCCACCTGGGAAGGGCAAGGTGAGGGGTGCAGTGAATCAGAGCCCAGGAGAGGGGGGTAAAGGGGTAATTTGTACCCAGGCCCAGGGTCAGAAAGGGGGCCCGGGAGTCAAAGGAGGGGGCCCAGAAAGTTCCTGGGATCTGAAAGTTTCCGATCTCAGCTGAACTCGCTGCCTGCGTGTGATGCTGGGGGCTCAGCCGTGGGCCTGCAGTGGCAACTGCTGCTGCCAGCCATACACACCGGGCCCAGGAATGCATCCCTGACCCTCCTGAACACAGTGTCGAATCTGGGAGGAAACTGGCCGGATGCAGTAGCTGTTCTGCTTGTGGATCCCGTCACCACGAAGAAGTGGATAGGAGCTCAGGGACCTGGCTGCAGGTGCCGCAGAAGTTCATTTGGGTGCACGCAGGACACTTTCTGTCTTGGTGTGAACCTAAATACAATGATGCTAATTTCTGCAATGGATTTTCTGCGTTTCAAAGATTTGAGAGAGACTTGGGAGTGTGCCTGGTTTTCCATATTACTTTACTTAAATGCCAGTGCTGCCTGGTCGGGTAGACCTGGGCTCCAAAGACTATTCTGGCTGCAGGCACCCTCCCCCTGCCTTATTTTGCCCCCTATTCTGCCTGCCCCATTGTGCCCCTCCCCCTTGGAGAAGGGGCCCAAAAGAAGCTTCGTACCCCTGCTAAAATTCCTCTCA
This sequence comes from Tiliqua scincoides, assembly GCF_035046505.1. Taxonomy (NCBI): domain Eukaryota; kingdom Metazoa; phylum Chordata; class Lepidosauria; order Squamata; family Scincidae; genus Tiliqua; species Tiliqua scincoides. Next base: position 11,761,030 of record NC_089834.1, read on the forward strand.
GAGGCCCTGCAGAGAACGCTCCGCGCTGGTGTTCAGAACGCAGGCTGCTTCCCGGGGCGCACTTCTGCAGCTGTTCTATATTTGGAGCGCTCCTCCACCCCCGCAGAAGCAGCTTTCTTGGTGCTGGATGTCCTGGAGCAGCTGAAGGGCTCGACTGCACTTCTGACCTTGCAAACGGCTGCCTGGGCAGAGGCTGCTGCATCGTCCTGTGACGCTCGAGGAACCCGGCCGGCCTGTCTTCTGTCTGAGAGATGTCTGTCTGTTAATCTGGCTGCTCAGCTGCTCATCTTCCCTGTGTGCTCCGCTTTTATTTCCTAGTTTAGTGACTGGTTCTTCACTTATCTTTAACATTAGCAGGCTGCCTCAGGGGCGTCTGAGCCTGCCTTTGGGGGCCTGTTCAGCAGGCTAGAAATCTTTGAATGGCCAAAAAGAGCTGAGCTGAAAGGCCTCCGGTGCCCATTCTCGGCTTGAGGCCAACGTTGGCCCCAAGTCACCCCACAGCTTCCCATTTCTTTGTGGTGCTGGAGCTTCCCTGGACAGCTGCCAATGCCACCATGACGTCGCACGTCAAGCCTTCGAGGAACAACGTGATGATGGCCTTGTATGGTGGTCTGAGGGGATTCTGGGGATAAAGATGGGGCTGCTGGGAGCCCAGAGCAGTGCTGCTGCTGGAAAGGCCCCCATGCTGCATTTCTTTTGGTCCCCATTGCCAAAACGAGCCACCCAAGTCTTGCCACCTGCAAACTGGCACCAAAATAAGGAAGGCACTCAGACGGCAGCGTGCAATGATTCGGCTCTCCCTTGGGGGTTTTTCTCCCAATTGCTGCCCAAACTCCCGTGGTGTCCACCTCCAGCTTTTGGTGAGTTTTGTTTGTTTGGTGAGTTTTGTCTCAGGGTTTGGGACCTGTCAGAATCACAGCAAGCCCCGCGGAGAGAAATTGGTGCAAAGTGGTGCCTTGGGGGCCGGGCAAGACGCCTTCCTCCGAAAGGGCAGGGCCTTGATGTCGCTCGTGCAGGAGAAGTGGGAGCGCTTGGAGTCTCGTCTTCAATCCCCCTTGTAGCCTTTGAAAATATCAGAGGGCAGGATCCTCGCCATTCGCCCGGGCCGCGACCTTCCCTTTTCGGGTGCGCATGGTTTTTTAGATGTGCCAGAAAGAGGTGCCCGCTGGCTTCCTCCTCTTATCTGCGTCCTCTTCAGTGGAGCCGCGGCCCCCTTTCGCAGCCCTCAAGAATAGGAACCGGCTCTTCCCCGCTCTCCATTCCAGGCACGTGCCGGCAGGTTGCGCGGCCCCACGCTCTTATCAGCAGAAGGCACCTGGTGCATTGTGGGATATCTGTCCTAAGCAAGGGGCTCGCCGAGTGGAGAGCCGTCGCTGGCATCAGGCGCTGGGCAAGCGACCCCCTGACCTTGAGACGCTGGTGCTTTTCTCCTCTTGCTGCTTCCCTTTTTGTTCAGAGAAGCCGGGCCCTTTGTTTTGCCTCACAAACAGGGAGGCAGCTCTTCAGAGGACAGAAAGATTCTGAGGAGCCGTTCGGCTTGCAGGGAAGAAAGGAGAGAAAGGGAGAGAGCTATTTGGCTTGCCCTGTTCCTCTGAAGCAGATCTCATCTGGCACAGAGCAGCAATACTGAGAAAAAGAAAGAAAGAAAGAAAGAAAGAAAGAAAGAAAGAAAGAAAGAAAGAAAGAAAGAAAGAAAGAAAGAAAGAAAGAAAGAAAGAAAGAAAGAAAGAAGCCCCAGAGACTTCCACTCCGAGCCAGAGGCTCCCTGGTCTGCTCCTTCAGGAGCCTCCCCTCTCCTCTCGCTGTCCAGCAGAACCCAAGGCGGCCTTTGAGTGGATTCTTCACACACCCTAACAGCAGAAAGTGGCTTTTCTCCTTCTAAGGATGGTCTGCCTCTGTGTGGCCCCTGAGGATCTGGTCTGGTTTTTGCCCCACCGGACAAGAAACCAGGTTGCGAAGGGGCTGTGGAGTGAGGGGAGAAGGTCCCATGCTTGACCTCTGGCGTCTCCAGCCAGGGTTGGGAAAGACCCTTTTCTGCCTCCTGTCCTGGAGAGGTGATTCCTTTCCTCCCTCTCTGCCTGGCAAAGAGTGGATGCCTGCAAGAGACCTGGCTGCTTCCTCCAGCCTAGAGCAGGGCAGAAACCCCCAGCCAGTGGCAGGAGTTGGGGCCGGACCAGGCCGCTGCCCACGATTCCTGAGGAGCCAGAGCTGGGAGCTCGGAACTCGAGGAGGAGGAACAGCTGTGTCTGCACTGAGCTGTCCTAGACTGGTGGTTGCTGGAGAGGGCCTGCTGGTTCCTGTCTAGAGCATGCACAGGGCTTGCCTCCTCCCGTAAAGGCCAGGCACCCCAGAGGCACTTTAGTCTGGTGCGGCCAGAGTAGAGCTTTGGCAATTGGCAGGACTGCTCCTGGGGACCTGGGCTGGGCTGAGGGGCCTTGCGTGTCCCCCTCCCCACAGGCCTCTCCCAGTCCTCAGGGTGTGTGTGGCTTCTGGCTGTCCCTCAGGAGGTGCACCTCTGAGGAGATGCCACCAGATCCTGCCCCTCTTCTCTGGAGCAGTTCCCAACTGCTGTGCCCAAGCCCTTGGGCTGCCTGCCTGAGGCCTACGGGCACCCGCTGCGCAGCGGCCCCTTTCCTCGCCTCCCGTGCCCTGCCGGCTGCATCTCCACATTTATTCCCGAATGGCCTGCGTGCAACAATTCTGTGATCGTAATGATATATAAAACGCCCATCAGGGGAGGGACACTGCTGTGCGATCGTAACTGTTAGCAGCGCCGTTATTCCAGCACCCTACAGACTCTCACGCCACGAAGGAGGAAGCCCAGCTGGGAGGGAAACTGTTGCTTGTGGTGAATGCAGACAATAGCAGCCACAAACCCCCCCCCCCACAACCCTGTCCAGATGGAAACCTTGAGGGAGCTGGCAAGAGCTTCGTGGGCGCCCTGTGGGAGCAAATGGACCCCAATCGATTAAGGTCGACCTGCTCAGCGGGCTGGGCGGGCACCAGGAAGAGATGGCTCTGCAGCGCAGCCCCCCCAACCCCACTCCTTCAGCGCTCTCACAAGCGAAGACTCTGCTTGGACACCCACCATCAGCCTTTGACACCCAGTGATTTCGCTGCTGCAGTCCGGTACAGCCCACACTTGGCAGAGAACATGCAGCAGCACGGCCCACGTGGCGGGTCCGGGCAGCAGCTGGCTGGCATGCAGCATTGTCTAGTAAACGTTGTTCTGATCCACTGTGGGTTTGACTGATTAAGAAAATTCCTTTGCCTGGATGGAAGAACAAGCCCCTCCCATCCCAGCAACTGCGTTTCAGTGTCTGAAGTCTGAGCTTGAAATGTGAGGGGATCTGGACTGAGAGATCCATGCTGGGTTTCTCTTCAGTGCCTCCTCCAGGCTCCCTCCTCACTGGCTGTGGAAGAGGACCTGAAGAAGGTTGGCTTTCTTTAGCTGCTGCTTTTAACACCAACATTGGAAGCCGCTATTAAAATTTGTCCAATTAATAAATAAATTTACCCTGCAGATGCCCAATCTTGTCTGATCTCGGAAGCTAAGCAGGGTCAGGCCTGGTTAGTACTTGGATGGGAGACCGCCTGGGAATACCGGGTGCTGTAGGCTTATACCGTAGTCTTTCGAGACTGAAGGTTGCCAACCATCTCCCTTTACTGAACACTATCTCCCGATCTTGTCTGATCTTGGAAGCTAAGCAGGGTCAGGCCTGGTTAGTACTTGGATGGGAGACTGCCTGGGAATACCGGGTGCTGTAGGCTTATACCGTAGTCTTTCGAGACTGAAGGTTGCCAACCATCTCCCTTTACTGAACACTATCTCCCGATCTTGTCTGATCTTGGAAGCTAAGCAGGGTCAGGCCTGGTCAGTACTTGGATGGGAGACCGCCTGGGAATCCCGGGTGCTGTAGGCTTCTACCAGAGTCTTTCGAGACTGAAGGTTGCCAACCAACCAAATTATGCTGTGTGTTGTCTATTCCGTGGCCACTTCATGAGTCCCTGTGATGAAGAGGCCAAGAGCCACAATAGCAGTTTGCATGACACAGTCAGTGTGCCTGGTGTTTTAACATTTAAGGTCTCTGCCCAAGGGGCTTACAGTCAAGACCACTGCTTCCCAAACTTTTTAGCACCACTTTTTAAAATGACAATCTATTGTAACCAGCAAGGGGGGGAAAGAGGTCTAGAAAGAAATAATAGTTAATTTATTAACAATAATTAATAAATTATTAATTAATAATAATGAGGCCCTGTGCTCCTGAGGCTGCTAGAGGCCTTACATATAGTATGTTTGTGTAGACATTTGCTAGACTCTCCCTAGAAATGGAGTTCAAGGACTGTTCCCCAAACCTTTAGAGTCATTCCAGGGCACCCCAAATGCTGGACTGGAGAGTAGGGCAGGAAGGGGGAAGCAGGGGACCTTTGGGGGGGGGTTGAGAATGGCGATGTGGATGAGTGAAGGCCACAGGCAGGGTTGGAGGGGGCCCTTGGATCATGGCACCCAGAGCCTGCAGACCTCGTGACCGATTCTGAGAGTCGGAGTCGCTTTCACCTTCCTCTGGGAATCTGGTCCTGCCTGGAAAATTAAAGCAGCCCCAGCAAGACGGAGCAAAACCACCTCCGGATTGAGACTGGCGTGAGGGAGGGGGGAGGGAGGGAGCGCTTCTTATTTAAGCATTGATTGAAAGACGGTGCAAAGCCAATAAGGCTTTCTATCAAATGGATGACTTCTGCCTCTCGTTGCTTAGCTACTTGGGGAGGCAACGGAATACGATGGATGCATTTATAGAATCATCTCTTGGCCACGCAGAATTTAAATGGGGCCTTTGCAGGCAGCCTGCTGAGCAGCCGCGGAGGGCCAGCGATGGGGGAGACACGGGCAAAAGAGCTCCCAGCACGGACAGGCTGGCAGGCACAGAGGCAACTCTGGTGGTGCCCCAATGATGGCAGCCGCTGCGTGTCACGTATTTGGACAAGTGAGGGTTTGTTTCTTTTCACAGAACCTCTCGCTGCTCCAGTGACCCCAGATGTAGCCCACAGATTGAAGCCAGGACTTGAACCCAGAGCTTCCAGAACCAAGGCCTGCTCTCCCTCCCTCCCTGACTCTCACAGGCAGCCCAGGTTCCCAGGAAAACGGGGAGGGGGGGCTTGGGGCAAAGAGGTCTCGCTTAGTCTTCTGAGCCTCAGGCAGAGGAGTGTTCTGTCCTGGGGAAGCCCTGCTTGCAGGCTGCCGAAGCCTCACCATCTGAGTCTAGATTTGCCAGCTCACCCTCTGCCTGGGGGAGCCACGCTCAAGTCCTCCTCTTTGCTTCCAGGAAATCTCAAGAACGCCAGGTGGTCTGGGAGCCTCCCACCCTGTGCCACTCCTCCTCGGCAGTCCTTTCAAGCAAAACAGGAAGTGTTTGGGGATATGTCCCAAGGCAGCCACACGAAGAAGGAGAATGGGCAGGAGGGGGTTCGTTCTTGGCCAGTGGGCTGCAGGGATGTGACCTCAGACAGGGTGGAAAGCACCCCAAGTGACTGCTTGACGGGAGCTGCAGCAGCCGCTGTGCCCTGGGACCAGTCCGGCCATCAGCGGTGGGTCCACGGGACGCTCGGCCTAAGGCAGCTTGGCCTTTTGGGGGGACAGCCGGCAGTTGGGGTAGGTACTTTTGGAGGGGCCTTCTGAGGGGGGCGCCTGCTTCCTCTGCTCCCCCCGCAGCCCTCACGGGGTGAACACGCCTGCCCCTGTGTGTCTGAAGAGGCACGTGAGGAGGCCTGGTTCGCCCCGGGCTCCCACCACCCTTCAGAAAGGCAGCCGGCAACTAGGCACTAAAACGACAACTCGGGCGCCTGCTGCTCACGCGGCTCTTTGTCACAGCTGGGGAAACAACTGCTGCCAGCGACAGCGATGCGGAGCTCCTCTCCAGCGCTGCTCATTCGCAACTGTGCAGCAGGCCCCTCCCCCAGCCCAACCTCACAAAAGGAAGGGCTTCCTCCCCCCACCCTCGTTCTTCAGACCTGGGAAGCCCGCTCTGCCACAGGGCGTCACTGGCAAGAAAAACAGTCCACTTATTGCCCAGCAAGGAGAGGGCAGGCCCGGCCCGGCCTTGGCACTCTGGGCCCTGGCTGGAAACGGGCTTCTGACCCACTGCGACTGCGCGGCAGAGAGAACTGGTGCGGGGGGGGGGGTTGTCCTGTGTATGAGTGTCCTCAGGAGGATGGGCAGATGCCATCCCACTCCAACAGAGGAGCGGGAACAAGCCCGGAGGAGTTAGGCGGACCCTGGGCAGGACCGCTCAGCAGCCAGGGTTAGGGGGCATCGGAGTAGTGGGAGGGCTGTGGTTCAGTGGCAGAACAACGGCTTGGGCCCACAGCAGTGTCTGGCTGGGACAGACCCCTGAGTGGTGCAGGAGAGACACCCCCCTCGGATGGGAGCCCTGGTCCGGCCCAGTGGAAAGGCAGTTCCATCTGCTCCTAACAGAACAGTCCTGTGCGCGTCTACTCAGAAGCAAGTCCCACTGGGAACAAGGCAAGCGTGCTCAGGACTGCGGCCAAGAACACTACACTTGGCTGTTCAGCCTAGAGACGTGCCTGTCTCCCCCTCCGCTCCAAGCAGGTGCCTGGGGAGCTGGGGTGTGGTGACAGGTGGAATCCAACATGCACAGTGGAAACCAGTGAGTTGCGGTTCCATGTGTCCTTTCCTGGGAGCAAGCACCATTGAACAGAATGGGACTTACTGCGGAGTAAACCAGCACAGGGGGGTGCAGTTGGTGTAGCAGAATATTGAGCTTCATCTCCCACTTGTTTGCCAGCTTGTGCACAAGTTAGAGGGCAACAAAACCATTTGGGCGGCTGGAGGAGCCTGTGTGGGACATCTGGGGCAGTGACGTATCTAGGGTGTGTCAGGTGGGGACGTCTGCCCTGGGTGCCACTTGAAGGGGCGGACTTATCCATATTCTACTGATGGTGCATTTCCGTCCCTCCGAAGAGGCACATCCCTGCAGATAAAATTCAGGGTTTTTCCATAAACCTGAAACAGACGATGCAAATGTGCAACACTAGAAGGAAAGGGAATAAATTTTTGCAGACCTGTCCAGGGTGCTGATGAGTAGATCAGGTCCTCGTCTAAATCGTGGTCACAACAGTGGTGTATCTCGGGTGTGGCGAGTGGGGACGTCTGCGTAGCTTGCTGGGTTGAACAGGGCTGGCTTCCCACCCTGTGATCTCCCCTCCTCTGTTGGAATGGGGTGCAATTTCAGTGCTTGCCGTGGGTGCCGTTTTCCCTAGATGTGCCACTGATCTGGGGCTAGACTTGCCTCCCCTCGCCTGGAACAGGTGAGCTGCAGTTCTGGACACACGTGGGTGGGCTGAGAGGGGTCCTGGCTTCTTTCCCTTCCTTCCAAACATGCAAGCGGCTGAGGTGAGTCTCCCCCTTTTCGCTCCCTCAAGCAAGCTTTGTGGCTGCCCCCCTGCTGCGGTGTGGAGCTGGCCTCTCCGGCCAGGGCTGTGAAGCAGGTGTGGGTGGTGTCTTTCCAAGGGCCGGGTGGCTCCCTCTTGCCTGCTCTTGACATGCTATCATTGTTCTTGTGCACCCCTGAGGCTGTGGGGGGAGGAGCCAGGAACTGGCACATTTGAGGCTCCTGAGCCCTGCTGCATTTGGGGCTCAGGACTCAACTCGGCCGAGAGGGAAATGGGAGCAGGCCGGAAGTCAGGTTCAGCACCGAAACGCTGCGCAAAGGGAGCGTGGAAGCAAATGTCAGGATTCCTCCCAAGGTGCGGCATTTGGGAAGGTTTCTGGGGAAGCCAAACAAGTTACTGTAAGACAAGAGAGATTTCTCGGGGGGGGGGATGCCTCAACACTCATATCCGACATTCAATCACTGCTGAAATCTCCCCACCCCCTGCCTCAACTGCATGTGACTGAAGGCTCTTCCCTGCCAGGCATGGGCTGTGTTTGTTTACCCTGCAGCAGCTCTGCCCTCCACTGATTTGAATGGCAAGAGGTTGATTGGATAAAGATATCCTAGGAAAATATAATTGCCCAACAGTCTGTGATCAAAATAGATCTCGGCAGCTGCAGCAGGGAGGCGGGAGGCAGCCTGGACTGCCCAGTGGATGGGCGTTGGGGGTGAGAGACCTCCCTTCCCCCTCCGAGACTCCACTTCGGGGGCTCTCTGGGAAGGGGAGGGAGGGAATGCACCCCAAAAGGGGCCAGCCAGGCAGGAGGCCAAGTCTCTCCATGGCTACTGGTCACAACGGCTGCCTGCCACCTCAGGGCCCAAAGTGTGCCAGTGGGGGGGGAGGTCGCCCGGTCTGATCCAGGACTCTGCTGATGTCCTTGACTCTGGCCAATACCCCGCCAGCCCAAGGCACCTGCCCAAGGCACCTCAGTCAGAACGTAGGTCCAAGGAGGGCAGAGACCAGAACGATGGGGCATCCTTGCTGACATGGGGCTGTTGCAGTGGGTGGACATGGGCTCCCCAGACCCCGGTGCGAGGCCAGGAGCCGGGTGAACCTTTCCAGCAGCCGAGTGAGCAGCAGTGCTCGGCTCAGGGCTCCTGCCTCGGCGCCTCCTGACAGCCCAGGACTGGCTCTCTGCCCATGCTCGAGGCTCTTGGCAGCCCTTCCAGTGGGGGAGAGAGGAGGCAGCTGCCTCGCCAGGCCTCCTGCCCCGCTCCTTCCCCTCCCAGCCTCCCCACTCTGTTGTTTGTCCTCCAACAGCTTGAAACCAAGTAGGGTTAATAGCTCTCCGCATGTCCTGGCGAGATGAAACTACCACTGGGAGACCCAGGACAATTTTTATATAGGATTAGAAAACAAAAAATCAATATTTAATTATCTGTAAGCGTTGTGTGTCACCGCATCTTTAGCCCACTAAGTGTGAGTGCCGGCTGCGCCGGGACAAAGTAAGTCATTAAAGGGGCCGTATCTCTCCCGGCCCTTTATGGGCCCCGCAATAAATAGAGCACATTATCGCCTTGCACACGGCGCCCATTGTTATTTATCTTTACAATCTCTATTTGCCTATATTTATGGGAGATTTCACCAGGATATTATATGGCCAGGTTAACTTTAACAGGATTCATTAAAAGGAGAACTTAAAACTTTGAGCAACCGGCAAGAGCAGACCTCGGAGAGGAAGGCTAGCTCGGCCAGTCCGAGGAGCTGCTGCGTCTGGTCCGTACCTGAGGGGGCAACCTCTTGAACTCGGGGTTGGTGGTGACCAGCAGTCTCCAAACACTGTTGGCACGACAGCAAATGGATCCTAAACCAAGAGGTGCCCGGGCTTTGGTGACCTGGAGAAGACGGTCCTTGTTATTGACCAGACTGTTTGTGACCTTTGGCCCTGCCTGCTGCCGCTGGGCTGCTCTCTTCAAGCCGTCCCTGATTGCTACATGGAACAGCCGTGCCCGGAAGTGGCCTTCTGCCGAATCCCGGTCCCACGAGCAGGGGAGGCCCTTGTCTCCACGGGCTTCCCACTGGCGCACCTGCTGTGGGTAACGGAACGTGGTCTGATCTGGCAGATCTGATCTCAGCTGTCCCACTGCCCTCCCTGAGCATCTACAGGGCAGCACGGAAGAGCCAAAAGGACCAGTCGGGCAGGGCCCTTGCTGTGTGTGCCGAGCTTTCACCTCTTGATTCCTGGCAGCGTCTTCTGGTGGGGCTGGCAAAGACACCTGCCTAAAACTTTGGGGCACTGCTGCCAGCCTGTGGCTGTATACTCAGCTAGATGAGAAAAGGCAGACTTGGCAGGAAGCCACACCAAAGCGTCCAGAGTCACAGCCTCTTCAGAGCCACCTTCTCCCCAGAGTCTCAGAGTCAATCAGCTGGACTGGGTCCACATCTGCAAGGGGAGCACAGGAGGAAAAGGCAACCAGGAGAGAGACGACCCAAGGGCAACCTGAGTGGGACCTGCCAGTCAGCAAGTGGGAGGGTTCAGGTGTGTTGACAGGCAGCTGCCCACCTTCTGACATCACTTTCCAGAATAGCAGCAGCCTGGACATCTATAAATACACAGGGCTCAGCCGGGCACCTGGGTGCCTCCGGTCAGCGCCTGAGCTGGCTCGCTTCAGCCAGCGAGAGAAGACAGGCCGACTCAGTGCTTTCCGAACACTGGACTGGAGCCTGGTGCTCCGGTGCATTGATCCACCTCACTGCTGGCACCCCTGGCTTTCCCCGTGTGCCACATCCATGCCCATAGACAGGAAAAGTGGGGTGTGTTCAGTGAGGGGGATGAATCAGTTAATCACAAAACCGTGCAGTGCTCTACGGCAAAGTCGCAGCATCCAGTTTGTCACCAGAAGCCTAAAATTAATCTTTTCAAGAATGTGTGTGCACGAGTGTGTTTGGGAGGGGGTGGGAAGGGGTGAATCAACCACAAGAATATCTCTCACAAAGTCATCTTCTGTGTCTCTCTGATAAAAAGAGGAGAATATTTTAATTATCACGTGAAGAAGCCCTGTGTGCTTGTGATTATATGTTGCTGCCATCTCCAGGTCCTGAGTGCAAATGACTTAATTGCACTTCCCCCGATGCACAAGAGGCAGAATCACTGAGGAGCAGGAGGGAGGTCAGTTGGGTGGCCTCCAAGCAGTGGTGGGGGGGGGAGCCCACCCTCCTCACTCTGTACACTGCACAGGCCAACTTCTCAGAGGTCAAATCGGGATATGCTCCTAACACCCCAGCAAGGTCATGCCCCCCCCACAGCACCATTGCTGAGCACCTTCCAGGAGGGGGGAAGAATCCCCCCAGGCAGTGGCATCACTAGGATTCGTGTCACCCGGTGCGGGAGGCCATGTAGTGGGCGGGGGGATGCCCCAGGTGGGCATGGTTATGTACCATCGCCCCACCCCCACCGGTTTTTTGGCTGTACCTTTTGATATAACACAGATATTTCAATGTGGTTTGTTTCACTGCATCCTGCATGAAATTACGCATTGATTGATATATAACATGATGGTCATTCCTCCAAACTCTGATTTTAGTGATTTTGAAAACTTTAGTCTCACACACACACACACACCCCCCGTGTCAACTTACTAACACCTTATTGCAGCAGTTCTCAACCTTTTAGCACTGGGACCCACTTTTTACAATGACAGTCTGTCCAGGACCCATTGGAAGTGATGTCATGGCCAGAAGTGACATCATCAAGCAAATTAAAATAAATAATTAAAAATAATTAAAATGAAAAATAAATAAGAGGGAAGCCAGTCCTGTTCCGCCAAATGTATCTACTCTGAAGTAAGTCCCATTGTGGTCAATGGAGCCTGCCTGCAATAACACCCCCCCCCCCAAAAGACTCTGAGATTCCCAGCCCTCCCCAGTGCCCAGTTTAAAGTTCTTCTATTTTAGGCAGATCAAGATAAAATAGCTTTGCAAGTGCAAAACAGAAAACTTCCCCTTACCAGTTCAAGTCACTTTTTTGTCCTTTTTAGTTTGGGGGGGGGGGGGGAGGCTGCCTTCTGGAGCATTTGTTGCACTCCAGCTCCATGGATCGGGACCATTCCAGTGTCCTCACATTCCCCTTTGCCTGGCCTGACCACCAGCCAAGGCACTTCTGCCTACTCGCGAGTAAACGCGACTGTGAAGCTGCTTTGCTTTCCATAGGGCTCCATAGACTGGGAGGGAGGCAGCTGGGAGGGAGGAAACTCCTTCTCTGGTGTTTTTGGGGGCTGCACTCATTGGATGAGGACCATTCTGACGTCCTTGGAGCCTCTCAGCCTGCCTCGACTAAGGCAAGTCTGCCTACTCGCGAGTAAACACGACTGTGAAGCTGCTTTGCTTTCCATAGGGCTCCATAGACTGGGAGGGAGGCAGCTGGGAGGGAGGAAACTCCTTCTCTGGTGTTTTTGGGGGCTGCACTCATTGGATGAGGACCATTCTGACGTCCTTGGAGCCTCTCAGCCTGCCTCGACTAAGGCAAGTCTGCCTACTTGCGAGTAAACGCGGCCACGTGACTTCATTTTGGGCTCAGACTTGCAGCTGGGAGGGGGGAGCTTCTCAGGTGTTTTGGGGGGCTGCATTCATTGGATCGGGACCATTCCAGTGTCGTTGGATTCCTCTCAGCCTGCCTTTTCCGATGGACTATGGCAAGTACACCTACTCAAGAGTAAACGCGTGCTACGGCTCCCTTTCACTTTCCATAGGGCTCCATGCATTTTTTCCTTCTGGTTTTTTGGCCATAACTTTTGAAGGAAAGGAGCAATTTCAGTTCTGTTTTTGCAGTGCACTTCGCTGACCATTCCGCATCCAACACTGTATGGCATGACACGGTAGCTCCTAACCTCGTGAAGTTAGCATGCCCTCCCCCCCAGGGTGTGTCACCTCCCCTGGTGCGTCACCCGGTGCGGCCCGCACCCCCTGGCGACGCCAGTGCCCCCAGGTTGCTGCCCTCACTAGAGGGATTCCCTGGGCTGAATCCCCCTTCCTTATAACATTACTCCTTAGTGGGTCTCTCTTTAGTTCCTCTCTCTTACTGCACCACACAACTTGCCTGGCAGAAGAGCTTGTCCCCTCACAGTGGTTGTGTGTCGCTGTGAGGAGGGCGCAACCAGAAGGAAGCATCATCCAGTCACAGCAATGACTTCCGGATCGGGGCTGCAACGATCCAGTTTGTGTTGGGGGTATATGCCTGCTTTTTCCTGTTTCCTTAGATCTTGATGGGGTAGTGGTGGGTGCCATTCCTTGGGGAAAAACTTCCATTAAAATGCTTCTCTTCCAAAGTGGGAAACAAAAATATTAGCCTGGAATACATACATGTTTCAAGCCAGCAGCCAGCTTTGAGGGGCCATGAATCAAGGCCTGGCATCGGAGGAGGGCTGGCAGAGAGGAGCCTGGACTTCAGTCTTAGGCAGAAAAGTCCAAGCACAGGGCTGCTCTCTGGCCCCCTCTCCGAGGAGCAGTCAGCAGACAGGAGAAAAGCAGGGAGATAAACGGAGAGGCTGGTGGAGCTGAAAGGAGGCTGCCTGCCTTTGTCCCCCTTGAACGGCTCTGTGATAGATAAGACGGCCACATGGAGCAGGAGCAGAGTGGAGGGAGCTGGCTGGAGCTTGGCTGTGGACGTCGTCTCTCCAGAGGGGTGGCAGCCACGACCGGTCAGGAGCTGCAGGGCCCCCCTGGAAACACTTTTGGCAGAGCCTCACCCAGGTTCACAGCCAAGGTCTGTAGAAGAGGCAAAACAATACCCTTGATAGACTTTATTTCTGTGTGATGGAATGGAAAGCAACCAAAACATGCACTTAAAAAGTGCACCTGACCGATCTCAGCACGTGGTAGCGTAGCCTGGAGCCCCCTTAGGTGTGGGGCGCAATTGGGAGCAACGGATCCAATTGGCTTAAATTGGGGGTGGCAGTACCTCTCCCTGCCCACTCTCGCGGGCCAGCTGCCCAGGAGGGGTCACTAGCCGGCCTCCACGGCGCACAACCCGAGCTCTTCCCTGAGCTCACACAACAAGCTCCATGCAGCCCTTTCGGCAGCCTGGCTTCTCTTGGATTTCTGCAGCGAGTGCCCAAAGAAGAACCCGGTGTCACTCCAGCACCTGCTTCCTTCTTTCAAGGACCTGATGCCCCCGAGAAGCACCTGCTGGGCTGGGTGCCCCTGAAGACCTCATCAGAACGAGCGCTCTGGTTGCATGGGGGGGGGGGTGTCCCCAGGACAGTGCTTAGGGAGACCTGAGTTTATCCAGGCTGTCTGACTATCCCTGGTTCCTGCTCAGCCCCACCCACTCCTTCATGCCCCCCTCTCCTTGCAGCCAGCCTGTTCCTCAAGCTCCTCTCCAGCCATTCCTGGCGAGTCTGGGCGTGTTGGATTCCCGATGGGTGGAGCACCTTCTCCAGCAAATTTGTAGTTGCACGTTGACTTTGATTTTATCCCGAGATGGGTTCTTTATCTACAGATCATTTGAATTGCAAAACACAGTGATTGCTTCAATCAAGATGCAATGAGCCTTGTAACGTGGAAATAATAAATTCCATGGCAAGAACCCCGATAGATATCCAGCCTCACTGTCGCCGAAGCAGGATCGCTGCTTCTTAAGGTGGCACGAGGCGTGCAGAGCTGAACAGAAAGGCCTCTCCGCTGTGATCTGAGACCATCTCCGGCTGGGAGGCCAGGGGCCCAATCCCATCCCATTTTCCAGTGCTGGTGTAGCCTCCTCAACGCAGAGGCCTCCTCAACGCAAGGGAACTTTTGTGCCCTTACCTTGGGGCTGCATTGCAGTTGCACCAGTGCTGGAAGGTTGGATAGGATTAGGCCCCAACAGCCCATGTCTATGCATGTCTACTCAGAAGTAAGAATGAGTCCACACTCATTTCCATGTAGCGGAGGTAATACTAGAACTCTTATTCAGTGGTGTGTCATCCAGTTGGCTGCTTTTTTGTTGTTGTTGGTTAAGGATTTGTTGGGTGACCTTCCTTGTTAAATATTTAAATAAATAAATGAACTTCACGGAGGCCACACCCACCCTTGTGAGGCCACTGCAGTGAGACTGTGCAGGCAACATTGCCACTTATTCTGTAGGGGCTGCTCAGGGAGGGGCTCTCACACTGTGCCGCCTCTGCCTTTGTGTTCGAGAGCAGTATGCCCCTGAATGCGGGCTGGCAACAGGAGGGGGCTGCCTCCCTCATGCCCTGCTTGCCAGCTTCATTGAAGCATCCGATTGGCCACTGTGGGGAAGAGGAGGCTGGATCAGCGGGAACCTCCTTGGTCTGAGGGCTCTGCTGATGTTCTTATAGGTCCTTATCTTGGGTGAGCCAATCAGGAGGTCTTCCCAATGACAGCTCTGGGGAGGCACACATGGAGTACCAGGCGCTCCAACAAGCAGCAGGGAAGAAGCATCTCCTGGTTGTTAGTTGGGAGACCCCACAGCCAGTTCCTCTGGGTGTGCCCAGTCCCAACCCCTCTGAGAGCGCTGGCGTGCTGCGTGCCCCCATTCCGTGGCTACCACAAGGGCCTGGCCAGGGTCCCTCTCCGAGTCTCTCTCCTTGCTGCCTTTTGATGATATGTTTGTGACGGATTTCCCTCGGCCACAAATCACCTTCCCAGTAAAGGTCAGATGGATTTCTGTTCGTTCCAATGATCGTGGAGTGGCAGAGAGGGCTGCATATTCATTAGCTCGGACAAGTAGCATTTAAGCTACATTAAGAGCGAGATGTGTGAAGGCAGGAGGGGTCATGGCTCACAAGAATGGGTCCTGTCATTCTTGTCTGTTGAACCCACCCCCCCGGAAACAAGCCCCCTCTCAGAGGGACGGGGTGTGTGTGAGGGATGTGACTGACCTCAAAATGTTCCAGACTTAGCAGCAGACTTGGCAGGGGCTGAAACCAGAAGAGGGATGGCCAAAGGGCCTCTGTTCTGACCTGCAGAGATTCTCCATTGGCACTGGTGCTGCCCCAGCAGTGGCACTATTTGGGAGCCCTCATGAAGAGCCCCACTGGATTAGACCAGCTCCAGGTCCATCTAACTTGGCATCCTGTTTCCCATAGCAGCCAATCAGATGCCTCCAGGAAGCTCACAAGAAGGGCACAAGGCAGGAGCATCAAGGGAAGGGGAAAGCTCTCCAGCTAGGAACTGGCTTGCTGGCTACAGAACACATCTTCAGAGAGTCCCAAGACCACTAGGTCAGGGAGGAAGTGGTTCCGCACCACATCTAGGCTGCAGGCCTAAATACGCTTGCTTGAGGGGATGCCCCATGGAACTGAGTGGGCCCACCATGCTGTGGGTGGAGCAGCATCACTGAGGGGTGTACTTGGAGCAACCCGGGACACTGCTGGCCTGTGCCACTTCCTTCCTTCATTGGGGGGGGGGGCTGTGCCATTTTCCTTTTGCGCCAGCAATGCAGACACTGCGGTCTTTCACCGTCACTCTAGCACGGACTGTCAGGCCACACGCCCCAGAATGCCCCTTCCTTTCCCTTCTCCCTTCTCCCGCTTAGGCTCCTGGATCATCTTCTCCTGCACGTGCCTTAGACCTGAGTCCGAAAGGGGTCCAGTGACTGCACTAAATCCCTGCAACCTGGAGAATCAATATTCCATGCGGAGCTGGCTTCAGAGAATCAATCGCACACATCTATGCGGCCTGCAATTCCAATTCCAGTGCGAAGGGCATTTATTTACACTGTCCCTTGGGCCACCTCTCAGGTGTGCGGCTCCGGGTGGTGCACAAATGAAGAGTCTCTCCCAAAACCCAGCAAGGACTTGGCGGAGGGTGAACTGACCAGCATGGCTGTTTCTGCTGCAGAGAGAAAGCCCTTCTGCAGGACAAGTGAGCGTGTCTGACAAAGCCAGGACAGGGAGGGAGGAACGGCACACGCTTTCGCTCCCTCCAGCCACCTGGGAGGATTAAAAAGTTAGCACAACGCAGGGGTCAGTCAGGGATGAAACAAAGCCAGAGGGATGCAGGGCATCAAAGGGGAGGCGGCAGGAGCCAGTCACTGGGTGCCTGAGGCTGGGTGACTGGGGCTGCTGAGAAAGGCCTGGCTTTCCCCCTCACCTCTGCTCTGCCCCAGGCAGTTCTTCAAGCAGCCTCTGTGTGCATGAAGGAGCATTCTGGGCAGATGAGACCACCTCCCTCTGCACCGGGGGCAGTCCTGAGTTTGGGGAAGGTCTGTGGGTGTCTCTCTGTCTGGGGAGGCTTTGCTTCTCGCACTCCAAGCGGGTTGCTCTAGATGCCCTCGCAGCTCCCTTCCAACTCTATGATTCTATTAACAGCTGGCAGGCACATTTTGGAGCTGCCCTGTGCGTCCTTCCTCTGCTCGCTCCTCAGCACGAGCCACTGAGACCGGCTGGACCGTGGCCTGGGTCTGTTGGAGCAGAAAGGTGGCTGGGAGGGAGGGAGTGCCACGCGGTTCAGCCTACCTGGACTTGGCGCTTTCTTCGCCAACATGCCTTTTGTCTTGTTAAGTCAGGCGCTGAGCAGAACTCATCTCTTCCCTGGGAAAGTGCAGCTCAGCAGGTGGTGGGAGTGGGGGCTTCAGGCAAGGGGGAGAAGGAATGTCTTTCTGCTTCGTCAACTTGTCTTTCTGGGAGAAGCCCAAGCCCTCGCTTGCTCACAGGGCAGCCAGCCCTGAAGAGACAACAGCCCCTGCCCCCCCCGCTCTTGCGGCAGTATTGATTTAACTGTGGCGCGGTGGGCAAGGTGCTGCCCGCAACAAACACCTTCAAAGTAGCCCTGGAAGTCACTGGAGGTGGGAGCAGCAGCTCTTGGCGGACCTGACTGTCAGCTCCACACTATTGGGGGGGAGATACTCAGGCAGGCAATGGGGGGGGGGTGCAGCTGGTGCAGAAAATGACCCCAAGTCAAGAGCAGCAGCGGTTTCCGCAGTGTGGCCTCGCTCAGATGCCAGCCCTGCTGGGTTGGGGTCCAGTTCAGGGACCAGCGATGGGTCCCTGCTGGGCAGGCCAAGAGGACCCCCCAAACCGAGTGCCCTGCTCCACCCAGACATCTGGAAAGCCCACAGACTGGGCACGAGTAGCCCCCTCTTGTGGCACTCCTCCGCCCTGACAGGCATGCTGCCCCCGGGGGCCTGTCCAGCCACCAGTTCCACAACCCGCCTTCCTACTGTTACGAGGGGGAGGCCTTCTCTCTCCTCTTGTTTCATGTCACACAGAGCACCGTTTCACAAACTCTGGCTCTCCGTGCAGACAGCTTGGGGGTGTTGGTAAGCAGTGCGGCTCTGCAGCTGGCCGCGCAAGGCCTCCAAGGTGCACTCTGACCCCGTGCTGGAGATGCGCAGTCCACGGCCTGGCTCAGGGGGGCTTCTCCAGGAGGAGCAGGTGCTGACAGACAACCCATTTCGCCTCTCTGCCGCTGCTTCGCAAGGCTGGGCTGGAATGTGATGCTGCCGCGCGCTCGGAGCCCCTGGCTTCCCACCGACACGCTTGGATGGGGAACAGGACTGCCTGCGCAGCAGCGGCCACATGGCGGTCGGTGCTGGAGGGGGAGAGACGAGCCGGGGAGGTCGGAGGTCGCGCTGCTGCTTTCCCCAGTCGGGTACCTGCAAAGGCTCCCTTTGTCTGCAGCCATTCAGGGCCTGGGAAGAGAAGAGGCCCCTGCCTGGCAGCTCAGCAGTTTGTGGGGCTCAGATCAGCAGGAGCGGAAGAGCTGGGGGTGGCAGGTCCTGGTAACAGAGCGGGGTCCCCAAGACCTCTTCTTTTTCTCCAAAAGCTTCTTTCCAGACCGGCCCCCACCCCAGCTCCTTCCCCATATCTCCTCTCCCTGTCATGTGGGGGTTATGCTGTCCTACCCACGGATCGGCCTGATTGCACAGAAGGTCCTCCTTAAAGCAACTCTGGGGCATTTCCTTCCCTGCCCATCCCGCCCACCCCCCAACAAAGAGCTGCTCTGTCGCTGGTGGCTTTTCCACCACAGCCTTCAGGCCACTGGTGGTGCTTGCTCCTCTTTGAGGATTCCCAGGATGATAATAAAAATTAACAGAGGACAAGGCTGAGAGTTGGGGCCGAAGTTGACATTTCAAGGGCAGGCCGAATACCCAACCCAGGCATGCGTCTGAGCTTTGAACTGTGCTGAAGAGAAGGTCTGCTCCGGCTGATAGAGTGAGTTGTCTTTCAACTTTGCAAGCAGCTGTGGGACGAACCCGGCTTGCAGACCAGTTTGCAACCAGTTCCAAACTTTGCGGTTTCTTGTTTGAACTTTATTTTTTTAAGTCTATTGGTTTGAGAGGGAGGGACGGTCTCTGGGTCCTCACCAAATGATTTCCTCTCTGGGGTCAAAATAATGCTCTTGGGTGGGTGTCAGACATCTCTCTCCGGATCCTCTTAATCAGGAACATGGTCACCTTTTCCAGTCCTGTTTGCTGCCCCCCCTTCTAATGACAATATTTTTCCCATTCCTGGAGTGGGTCTGCAGGTGATCCCAGCCAATCAGGAACCACGAAGCAAATAAGACCACCTGGCTTAGCCAGTCACGCTTGGCTCCAAGGCCGGCTTGGAGCAAGAGCGGCACTTTCTGAAGGGACTTTGGACCACCCAACTCCCCTCTTGACTGCTGAGATGCGGTGAAGGGGACCCCCTGTGAGGCTGGGGCTTGCTGCTCACAAAGGGCAGTGCCGGCCCCTGTGTGAAGGGAAGGTGGGGTGGCGACCAGCGTTTGCGCCCACAGAACCTGCGGGCACAGGCGCCCAGCCAGCCAGCCAGCCAGCCAGCACAGCTGCTGGGTGAGAGCAGCGCAGTGGAGAATGCAATGAGGAGCCGGCTATTTGTGCCTGATTCATGTTTCCCTGCCTTTGCTCCCGTGTTTTATGAGGGGGAATGTGCTGCCTTTTGTCACTCCTGATTGCCCTCCGCTTGTTCCGGCATTTTATAGTTTCAGACAAGCAGCCTTCACCTGAGGACATGTCACAGCTTTGCTGGTTACTTGTCCAAAGGGGGGGAAACATGCTTTATCTCCTCCTCCCTGAGCCGTTGTGGTTTACGAGGCTGGCAGGGGGGAGGGGAGGACGAGGACTGCAGCACTCTCTTGCCACTTGGCTGCGGTGGTGGCTTGTCCAGCAATCCAGCAGGCTGAAGCGCAGGCGAGAGGCAAACAGAAGCGGAGAACCTCCAGCCTGAGTTGTCTCTACAGCCGCCAAGGCCCATCCCAGGAGCGGACTCATGCGCGGCTTCTTCCTTGGAGGTGGAAATTGCCTGTGCAGGAAGTGAGTGCTGTTGACATTGCCCCCATATTGCAGATGGGGAAGACTGAGGCAGGGAGTGGCTTGTCTCAGGCCCCATCTCGTGAGTTCACGGCAGAGGAGTGAGCGGAACCCTGATTCCCAGCTCTGCCTCTTAGCTCCTGGGCTACGCACGCTCTCAGTCAGGGCTGGCTCACCCATGGGGCTGGGGGGGGAGAGGAGGGAGGCAGTGAACTGGTGAAGACAAATTTTGATGTTCTGCTGAAAAAAGCTTGGGAGAAGGGTGGTAGCCGTTGGCATGATGGTGGGTGAGGAAGGCCCAGAAGCCCAGATGTTGTGCCCAGCTCTCTTCTCTGCCCTGCTGCTTGGCATGGTGGCTCAGCCACTGCTAGGCTGGTCTGCGGAACTATCCACAATGCTGCCTTCAGGACCCCCGTTTTGTGGTGTGTCCAGATGGTATCATTGCAGGGATTTTTGTGTTCACCACCCATGTTAGTTTAGACCTGCTCCGCAGTGATTTTCCGGTTTAAGTGAAATGTAACTGCAGCGTTAGTTAGTCCAGGGTAGGAAAGCAAAGCACTACTGAGGTTTTCAAAGGCAACTACTCTGACTTTAATTAAAAACTCCCTGATTGCTGCTTCTGCCATTTTATGGTTTCTTGCAAAATTAAAAAAAAAATAAAATTATGCAAGGAAATTGGTAATTAACCCCTCCCAACAGGGAAAGAAGCTGACTCATATGGGGCAATTAAGGGGCAATTCATCACTTACCCCAAAACTGTGCTGCAGAGAGAGCAACCAAACTGGTAGAACCAGAGAATCTTCTGATTAATATTCAAGAGGGTTTTTTGCTGAACAAGACTTAGTTGTGACTAGGAGGAACTTGGCCCTGGGGATGGATGTTGCTGGAGCATGTAGTGCTGTCTGGCCTCTCTGTTTGAATTCCGCTTCCAGCTAATTGCAGAAATGGAACCCTTGAAGTGTTTGCAGAGTGGGGGACGTCTGCTTCTGGGTTATTTTATCTGAGACGAAACTGGAGGAGACTTTCTGGACTGCAGTTTGCCTGCTGCAGCTCTCCGCAACCCAGATCTCCACCTCCTCTCGCAAGTGGCTAATTCTACTTTTCCTCTGTCTAACCACCAACCCCCACAAAATATCCGGTTACCAGTCCAGTCCTGTCAGGGGTGCTGAAGGGAACCCTTCGGGCTTCGACAGCATTCAATAGGATGACTGCCACAGGGCCTAGCAGAGAGATGGTAAGAGGAGATGATGGCTTTCCTGCGCCTGCAGAGGAAAAGGGGACCTGAATGAGCGGGAGAAGGCTGTGCAGGGAGACGGGCCCCCCGGCCCTGTCTGCTAAGTAGGACAACGAGTGTCAACAGAAGCGCAGCGACGGAGGTTATGCTGGCGACACTCCGGGAGGAGAGAGATTTGCTGGCAAGTGAGGGATGGCAGCGCAGCAGGAGGAGGAAGAGAGAGTGAGGGCAGAGGTGCTCCTTCCAGGCAGAGGCTGCCTCTCTGGAAGGGCAGGACCCTCACCCACATCCCAGAAGCAGAAGTGCTGACAGACGTGAAGAGACACGGCGGCTGCGTCGACACTGGCGACCAGCGAGGTCTCTAGTCTTGCAAACGGCTCCGCACTGGGCCAAGAGGACAGTTTCCACAGAGCCTCCCTCCAGCGACTGGTGCTCGACACCTGCCCTGCCCCACAGCTGCGTGCAGGAGACACCCCGATGGTCCCCAGCGACCTTCGAGCCCTTGGTCCTGTCCCGGGAGTCAGTGTTTGCCCGGCCTTTGGAAGGGGCCTCCTTAACATCTCCCCAGCATGAGCTGTGAGGGTCTTGGCCTTTCTTTGCCCAGTGAAATCTCCAAGCAGGTGGTTGGACACAGTGTCTCCTCCACCCGTCCGTGCCAGTGCATGTCACGGCCCTGAGGCACTGCGTGGTGGGTCAGGCCGGTGGCAGCATTTGTAAGCACGGCCCTGGATGGCAGAAGAACCAGGCACACCACTGGTGGTTGCAAATCTTGGCACGACCACTTGGGTTCCCTGGTATATCGCTAACCAAGAGAACAATCAACATGGAGGAGGCTGCTGAGTCAAGGGGTGCAGCCCCCCTCCCTGGAGGTGAAGCAGCCTCTGCAGCAAAGTGGGGTCGTGGTGGGGGAGCACCTGGCACTGCACAGCGTGTGGGAGTGGGGGGAGAGCTCCCCATCCACGCCACGTCCACCAGGGGCTGCAGGATCAGAATGTCCCCTCCAAAGCTGTGACCACAGTGCACACGGCTGGTTCAGTGGGATGCTGCTTCCATGTCTTATTTGGGCATGGTGGTCTGTCCAGTGTGTGTGTGTCTGTGTGTGTGTGTCTGTGTGTGACAGAGAGAGAGAGAGAGAGAGAGAGAGAGAGAGAGAGTATTTATGTGTTGGTGTCTGTGCACACGTATCTATATCCATGTCTATATATCCAGAGTGCGTTAATAAAGAACAAACCCCCATTTCCCTTCCCATATGAAATTAGCATACTTTATGGCCAGCTGTAAAAAAACATTTCTTAAGGGTATGAAGTTTATAAAAAATTCAGAGTAACAAAGGAAATGTATGAAAAATTAATCTTTTAGTAGTGGCACTGCTCGGTTTAAAAAATGGAGAGCTTTTGTGAGAACACAAAGTGAGAGGCATTCATTATACATAAGGGGGGGGGGAATTGATGCATGCAAATGAAACCGGCTAACAACAGGTCAAGATGCCCCTGACAACTCTCCACTCACCCCTCAGCTCGGAAGAAATTACCACTTTTCCTGGCCGCCCTCCTGAAATCGCTTAGGGTGGACTCAGGAGTTGCAAGCAGGGGAACAGCTGAACCAGCTGCTCAGGCCTCCAGGAGGCACCAGAGAATGGGCTGCAGGGAAGAGGCCTCCAGTGGCCCTCGCTGGCATCCTCTGATGAGCTGGGGACTCAGGCAGGTGCTCTCAGGTCTGCACCTGCCTCTGCTGCCCTCCCAGAGCTGCTGGAGGAAGTCTGACTCTCATGGTTCTACACTGTAAGCTCTCGCGCTCGCTCTCTCTCTCACACACACACAGAGACCTCCCCGTGAACAGCAGGAGAAGGAGAAGAAGGCCGTCCAGGTGGACACCCCAACACCCCCTTCCATTTCAAAAGAACCTTTACCGTTTTTATGATTGGCCTTTTAAATTGATTTTATGGAAACCTCACTGGCTGAAACTGGAGTGCAAATGCTTAAAATAAATACCTTTTAAGAATACTTCTATGCACTTTTAGGAAGGTGTAGAAATGGAGCAGCTGAACATTTGGAAAGGGGTTTGGCTGCTTGGTTGTCAAGCGAACTTCTTCTGTTCCAAGCTGAGCAAAATGGGTCTGCAGGTTTTCAGTGGGGTGGCAAATCTGAAGGGGGAAAATCTACTTGCTGACCTGCTGACCGGCAGCTGCACCCACTTCTCTGTCCCATTATTTTTTAAAAGCAAAGGATAGACATTTTGGGGTTTTAAAAGCCAGGCACCCTGCCTGAAGGTTGGGTAGATGAGCAAGACTAAGGGGTCCGTTAGGCCCCAGTGTTCCTGTGCGCAGCTCCACTGTGCAAGCGGAAGCCATGAAGAAGCCAGTCTCAGAAAGCAAGGAGGAGGTTCTCTTTTTCTGTGACATCTGTCATCACCCTCTCCTTTGTTGTCACCCTGATTTGCACCTGAAAGCCTTTCAGGATGAGGTCCATCTCAGTCAGAACTGCTACCCTGCTAGAATGCGGCCTGCCTTGGGGCATTGCTGCTGCTGCCCCCTTCCTTTCAGGATGGCAGGCACACGATCCTGACTGGCTGGCACCTTCCCCTGCAGCTCAGGAGCTGGGGAACACAACCATTCCGAGGGAAACCTGCAAGGCGAGTCTCTGGTGGGCGCCCACAGCCCCAACGCTGCAGGGAAGCCGAGCGGCCTTTCCTCGGCAAACAGGCTCGTAAAGGCACAGATCCTTCCAGGGCCTCGTAAAGATGCTTCAGCTCCTACTTAAACCTTTGCCACCCTCCACACCTGCTGGACGAGCAGCAGCCAGGACTATAAACCGGTAATTGTATAAAGCCTGCTGACTAACCGCCTCCATAAAAGAGAACGAGAGGAGCCCCATCAATGGGGTTTACGAAGCCACGGGGATTGTTGTAACTAGCGAGCCGTCCTGGCCTCCTTCTCCTCCCCCCCGGCATTTCTTGGCTTGCGCTCTGAGGGCCTTTGAAGCACTTGACACATCGCAAAGCGGCACGTGTGCAGCGCTCCTGGTCTCGGCGGGGAGCAGAGTGGGCCTGATGTGCAGATGCCTGCGTGCGCCTGGCTCCTCGAGGAGCACCAGCGCCCCCGAGACAATTGCCTGGTGCCGTCAGTCTGCAGCGAGAGCATCACTGAGCCAACCGGGGCCCGAGAGCACCTTCCTGACAGCTCTCTGCATGCAGCACCACATTCAAGTGGCAAGGACATGCCGGGCGGGATTCCTTTTGGCCTGCAGGCTTGTCAGTTCTCACGCTGGAGCACCTTCGAGAAGCTGGCAGATGCAGGAATAGGCGGACAGGCCCCAAACCCGTTTGCACAGTGGCAGCTCCAGCTTTCGGGCATTTGCTGCTGTGCTGGGAAAGCTCATGTGGGCTCCACTGCCTGCTCCCCTCCTGGTGCCTGGAAATGGGACAGCAGGTGGAGGAAAGTCTCCTTTCGTGCCCCCCCCAGCAACCACAGGGGCAGTGGGGCAAGAGGTCTTTTAGCCATCCTCTGCCCAGTTCTCGGTGAGATGGGTCATCTCTGCAACCAATGTGGGGCTTGCAGGAACCCTTTTTCTTCCCCCAATGTTTTTGTAGCAATTCCAGGACAATCAACCCCCCCCCCCACCAGGTGTCAGGGGACAGGACAGCCAGGAAGGCAGTGCAGGATCCCCCAGCAGCATCCAGTCAACGTCCCTGCATTACACAAGGCCAGGGATTACCAGGAAGTGGCGGGGGAGCAGCAGTGGCACCAGCAGAGGCTGTCCAGGCACGAGTGTGGGCCTTTTCGGAGACACGGATCCCCGGCACATCCTGCCCCACTTGTAGAGCCCCCTGAATCCGAGGTTGTGCATCCTGCAGCCAGGATCTCCGAGGTCAGGGTGGGACTTGTCCACCTAGTTCCCGCATCTGCCAGCATGATGGATGGGCGGATGGGAATTTTCCACCCATCCACCCCCAGGCAAAATCTATCCATTTTCAACCCCGGCAGAGGACAAGGTTACAAAAAACCCTTTTGGAATTGGTTCCTGCCCCGTGTGCTGTGCCAGAGGGCGGGCACCTATCACCCAACGCAGGCATTCTCTTTATGCGTTAGTGCTAATGAATCATTGATCTGCTTTGTACTTGCTGCAGCACAGCTGAGATGCCACCCAAGAGTTTCAGATACTTTTCAAAACAGGCAACTTCTGAAGAGGAAAGATCATTTTCCAGTGTACTTTTGGTGTCTTGCTACAAAAGAGACAGGAGAGGGAGCAGAAATCCCCCTGCCCTGCCCTGCCCTGCCCTGCCCTGCCCAGCACACACCGTTCCTAAACAGCACCTCTGGTTCCAGGACTTGGAGTTCTGCTGGCCAGCTGTGTCCAGTGCAGCAGAACCTTGGAGTCAGGGCGAGGTGGCCTCGGGAAGGCTGCAGCTTGTGCCTGGCAGCACAGAGGCATACGGCACTGGGATGGCACCGTGCAAGGACTGAGTTCGGGAATCGCTTTGTGCCTGCTCCGGAGACCGTCGCCTGCTCCCAGTCCCTGCCCAACTGATCTCCGCCGCCCGGCGATGCTTCTCTGCAGCCCCCACAGTTGCCTGAGCCGCGCTTGCAGAAATCGGAAGCCTCGCTCACCAGGGAGCCGGTCTCTGCCATTGGCAGCAGTTCAAGCCGCCTGGTGAACTAAATTGATTTTTTATAGCTGCTCTGGAGCGAGTTTAATGAATCCGTTAGTAGCTGCACGGCGCTTAAACCTTTTCCCGGCTCCGGAACCGCAGTGACAGCTTTTAATAAAAAAGGAGAACATTACTTAAGACTTGCCCCTCACCTTCCCAATACCGCCTCGCCGTTGAGCTGTTTGCTGTGTCATGCGACACCCCTGATTTAATTCGTTACGGATAAAGCCCTTGTGTGAATTTACAGCACGGAGCCTGTGCTTGGAGGAACCCACCGCTAGGCAAAGGGGGTCACCTCGGCCTTGCTGCCGCCCCTCCTGCACCCTGGGAGGGACTGCCTCTCTCCAGCAAGCTGCTTAAGAGGAAGGGCCTGGATCCCGGCCAGCCTCTGCTTCCACTGGCGTGAACGGGAAGCGCCGCTGGGCCTTGGCTAAGGAGGGCCACGGACTTGCGCTTTGCCAGAGCTTGGCTGCAGCCAACGAAGACTGTGCCGCCACCACTGGCTGAAAGCTGCACGTCCAGGCCCTGCGGTCGCACAGACGGTGAAAGGGTGCGAAGGAGGGTGATGTGCTGGTTTGAGAGGCAGGTGCGGGGGCCAAAGGCCACGTTCTCTGTGACGTGGGAGTTTTTATGGCTTCGGTTCTTGGCTGCCACACACACAAGCAGGTATAGACACCTGTGTGTGCCCGTCATTGTAACGTGTGAATAGCCTTCTTGGGGGAGCGGGTTTCTGCTTGGAGCTCTCCAAGGTGCTGGGATGCCTGATGGGCCCAAGGAGCTGCTTAAGGTGACAGGTGCTTGGTCCACCTTGTACCCCAGAGGGAGGCACACCCCACTCTTCTCCCTTCGGGATAGTGTTCTCCCTGCCCCCCCCCCCACTTCCGGTATCAGGAACAGGCTGTGGGGAGATGGCTTTGCTCCTCTCCCCTGCATCAAGAGTAGACCCCTCCCCACACAAGCTACAGGTGAACGGGACAAGCACACATACCGTGAGAACACAGGTGCCAAAATGCCTGGCTTGGCCCTGGTGGACAGCTGGGTCTGCAGCCCTTGTGCCCCTCCTTGTGCCCACTCGCAATCAGCTTGAGACAAAGGGGCCAAAGACCAGGATTGTGCAGCAGCGAATAATCCTGTCTGGGGTCACAGAGCCACTGCTGCCGTTGCTGCCATTCTGCCAACAACTCAGGGACCAGAAATCCCACCTTGGCAGAGAGCAGCCAGGCCCCTGGCTCTTTCTGGCCTGTGTGCCCCCTGGGGCCAGATTCCCTGCCCTGAAGGCTCGCCAGCAACTCTGCAGCCACGGGGGCAGGGAGAGCAAAGGCCGCTTGGGATGGGCGTGTGAGGAGGTGGCGTCCTGGGCCGCGGCGCTGGCGCGCAAGACCTCTGCGTGTGCCAGTCCAGGAACAGCCCTGCTCCCGTCGAGGTCGGTGGGCTTCAGAGCCCACAAAGCAGCTCCTAAGGAGCATGAAGGGAAAACACGCCGCGGAGCACTCCTCTCCTCACAGGCCTGCAGCCCAAAGTGGCTGCAGCTTTACCTGCACGTAGCAGTGTGCCTGGGAGTGAGCCGAGAGTCCCCCGAGAGCGAGCGCCATGTGTGCCTGCGCAGACGCGCATTCCCGGGGTCAGGAAGGATTCCTGTGGTAATGCAAGATGGCACCATCATTGGCAGTTTCTAGCGCCGCGCACAGCTGTTGGACACGCGTCTGCCTCCGAAACAGCTGCTGAGAGCTGACCCTGTCGATCAGAACGTCCCAGAAACCCGCGGAGCCTGCCTGCTGCCTGGGAGGTGACATAAATATTTTCCAACATGCAGGCAGCTCTCTGATTGGTCGATTCCCTGGAGAGCAGGACTCTGGGGCCTGGCGGAACATCCAGCACTGGAGTTTGCTCAGAAAAAGCTGCCTCGCCTGGATTTAACCCTCGACGAGCGACTTTTCGAAGGCGGAAGAGGAGCCATTCTCTGCTTTCTGCTCTCCAAGGCTGCATGACTCGTAGCGGATGAGGACTGGCTCCCTCCCAGCCTCAGTTTCCCATCTGTAGAATGGGACTGGGCAGCCATTCACCTCTGAGCAGGATACATAGACTGGCATCCGTCGGCGCCACCCACAGGGCTGTTAGTTCATTGTATTTTATTGTACTTTCATCCTTCACAAGTGCAGCCTTCTCCCTCACCCATTTTATCCTCACAACAACCTTGTGAGGTAGGCAAGGCCAAGAATTGGTGACGAGCCCAGGGCTGCCTTGTGGCTTTGTGGGGATTTGAATGGTTCCAGTTCAACACTCTACCATTTGTATGTTCTAGTACATTCCAAGCTGACTTCAAGGTGCTGCTTGTCCCTTTAAAACCTGTGGTGGCCTGGAGGAGGATCTCTCCAGCGTGAACCTTACTGGCCACAGGTAATGGGCAGAGGTCTTGCTCTGTGTCCCTTCACTTGCTGGGCACATGGGATGGAGACTTCTTGGCTGCAGCCTCTGGGGTCTAGAAGCTCCTGCCCAAGGCAACCTGTCGAGCCCATCAAACCTCCACCACCTGGAGACAGTGTATTGGAATCTCGGTAGATCTGGCAAGGAGGTAGATGTGGTGTCAGCAGTGGCCCCTTTAAGGGTAAGGCCTGGGCATCCAGCAGAGTGTGCTGCACAGCTGCAGCCACTTGAAGGCAATAGGGCCCTCAGGGATATAAGGAGCACCTGAGGCAGGAAGGGTTTGTGGGTAGCAGAAGGAGGAAAGCTTGAGGAAGGGGAGACTGGAATTGATGGGTGAATTGACTTTGGAGACTGCCGGAGACACTGGAGTTTGGTGTGTGGCTGCTGTGCCCAACACCTGCTGAGGACCAAGGGGCTGCTGTAGTGGCAGGAGGCTGCTGGCAGGAGAGAGGACCTCTGCAGGTTGAACAGATGAGCTACCCTGGAGGTGGGGTCCAGCAGGACTGCAAGGCAGAACTAGGGCCATTCTTGGGTAAAAAAAAAAAGGCTGCTAATTAGCTAGAAGTGGGCATAATTCTCCAGGCAGAGCTTGGACTGGGAATCTGGCAGAACAGACAGTGTTAAGCGATGAGATGTTTTCACACAACTCCAGAACATAAGAAGAGCCCTGCTGGATCAGGCCAAAGGCCCATCAAGTCCAGCTTCCTGTATCTCACACTGGCCCACCAGGGGACATCTGCTAAACGTGAGTGTTAGGACAGACAAAAGAAAACATTTCTTTACTCAGCATGCAGTTAGTCTGTGGAACTCCTTGCCACAGCATGTGGTGATGGCATCTGGCCTAGATGCCTTTAAAAGGGAATTTCTGGAGGAAAAGTTCATCATGAGTTACAAGCCATGATGTGTAATGTGCAACCTCCTGATTTTAGAGGTGGGCTAAATTAGAGTGCCAGGTAGGGCACCAGGATGCAGGTCTCTTGTGGTTTTGTGTGCTCCTGGGGGCATTTGGTGGGCCGCTGTGAAACACAGGAAGCTGGACTAGATGGGCCTTTGGCTTGATCCAGCGGGCCTGTTCTTATGCTCACCAGCAGGAAGGTGCAGGGCAGGTAAAGGGCAGCGGGGATTCCTTTGTTGAAAATGTGTCCAGACCAAGAGAGTCTGTTGGTGTTTGTCAGGGAGGAAGGGGAGCCAGGGGGAGGGGGAAGCAGCTCTGACAGATGGAAGGACTCTCGGAGAAGCTGGTTTGGGATTGGCAGCTCCAAATTGGACACAACTGCTCCAGATGTGGGCAGAAGGCATGAAGGAGCCAGGAAGAGGAGGACAAATGGAGAGCTGCTCTCCCCCTTAATCAGACCCACCAGGAGGGGCGAGGAGACCCCCAGCTGACCTGGCAGACACCCAGCCCTCACTCCAGGGGACTTCCACTCCCTTCCTGGGGAAGATGCAGCCCTGATCAGCTGTGTGCCAGCAAGAGGATGACTGCAGTGGGGCATCTCCAGGTGCCCTTGCAGCCATGGGCTTCTTGGGGTCAACGCCCTGGGAGTAGGCAGGGTGCATTGCTCCAAGGCCTTCTCCGGCCCAGGCAGCTCCCTTTGGGTTCCCCAGAAGAGGCCTGTGCAGGGCTGAAATGCAGCCTCCTGGCTGGCTGCGGGAGTGAGAGACGCCCGGAAGCCAGTGGTGGTGACACTGGCAGCGAGCCCTTTGGACGGCGACCAAGCGCTCTTGTCGCAGAGCTAACGACATCTCATAGCAGATGGTGCCATCTGTGCCCATCTGATGCCATCCCAAACAATCTGCTACCTCCCTCCCTCCCCCTGTAAGTTCTCCAAGAGGGCAGTGGGATCGAGCGGTGAACTCCGAAGCTGCCTTCCAGGCTAGTCAGATGGGGGGTGTGTGTGGAGAGGGGCTGGTGCAGTAGACAACTCACTGCCAGGGAACAGAATGACAAGGTGGCATTGCCTGGGGAGGCAGGCGAGGGCTGAGGGGGTTCATGCCCCGCTCAGGAGTATCTTTGCCCTTTAGGAATCCTACACCTGGAGAGACTGGACTCTGAAGAAGGTGGGTGAAGAGATTCCATTGTGAGGGCAGGAAGCCTCACCGTATGCAGAGGGGCCCCCCTCCCTCCCTCCCTGCCATCTCCTGGTACGTGTTTTCTGCCTAGCCAAATTCAGTGCGTGGCCCCAAGCTCTGGCATTCTGGGAGGGGGAGATGGCCTGGCTCTCTCCCCTTCTCCTTGTGGTGTGGGACACACACCCCTGCCAGGGGCTTTTTTCCTAAACTCCAAACCCTCCAATGTTGGTGCCCTTCCTGAGAGGGAAGCTGCTCCAGCCCTCCTCCCTCCCCCATCCTGTTGGCTTCGCTTTGTGGTACCTTCTCCCCTTCTAGAATGCTCCATTCGATATGGGCTGACCAGACCTATCCCAAGGGTGTTTGCGCCATTGATGTGCACAAGGGCTTGACAATGCTTGCTTTGTCTCTCTCTTGGTAACCCCAAGAATTCCATGCAAGGCGTTTGGCTCTTCATGGCTGCAGCACAGGAAGTTGATGTCTTGCTGGAGCTCTGTACTGTGACCTCAAGGACTCCTGCCTGGTCTGTCACCATTCAGCAGCGTCTTTGGGGAGTTAGAACTTTTTGCCCCGGTGCCCATTCCTTGCCCCTTGGTTGCCCTCTCACCGTCTAGAGCACTTTGTAGTCTGTTTCCATTTTTGCCACCCTGAGTTATATAGTGTTGCCTGCGAAGGGCCACCTACTCACCTCAGTCCCAGGTCATTTATGAGTGTGAAAAGTCTTTGCAGCAGCCCTACTCCTTACTTTCCTCCATTGTGAGAATTGACTCCACTTCCTGGTTTTTAACCAGCTCCCAGGACAGAAGGAGACTATCCTCTGATTCCTTGATGCTGAGAGCCTTTGGAGAGGGACTTCCCCAGAAGCAGCCTGAAAGCTCACATAAATAATGCCAATCAGGGCCCAGCCCCTCCCAGCTTTCTAGCACAGCTCTAGCTGTGCCGGTGGGACACGCTGTATCCTGTTGTGGGGAGGCAATCAGGGAGGCCTCCACACAGTAAGGGAATGTTTGCTCCCTGACTCCAGAGCTGCACCAGTGCTGGGAAGTTGGGTAGGGTTGGGCCCTGAGTCAAGAATTCAAAGTGCGCTGGTCTTTGAACTCGAGGGTAGATGCCTCGAGTTTCTGCTGCTGTTATGGTTCTGTGGGAGTGCCACTGAGCACATGCTGAGCGCATTTCCCTAGTCTGTGGGGCACCGCTGGGATTGGTTTAAAGGCACCTCTCCAGTCCTAGAGCAAAATGGAGGCATTGTGCCCACTCCCCCTTGTTCCGGACTGCAGGAGAGCAATTTCCATGCAGGCAGAGGAGCAAGGGAAGAAGGGTCTGCATCTTTGCTAATGTGCCCAGCTATTTACTTAAGCTTCTGATGTGCCCTCCTCCTGCATTATTCATGTGCCCCCCCCCCCCGTTTGGAGTGCGCATAACTGCAGTATTGATTGGTGCAGCCCCGATAACCTCATTGAGATTCCGGACACCAGCTCAGGGACTCTATCCCAGCATCCGGTCAATAGCTTATATTTTTAATTTGTCAATAATCAGTCAAGACCTTGGTCAGGGCCCCTGCTGCGTTTCTCCCTCCACCGACTCTATGGGGGTATGTGCGGGGAGGGGGAGGGGGAGGTGAAATCATTCAGAGAGGGTCATGTTTATGGCCTGAGCTGAACCAAAGGGAAATGGAGAAATCAGTCAAGGCTTATGAAAAAGAACATGCGAGATTATTTTTCAGAGGCCTGACAAAAGCATATTTATTTAAAGACAAAGATAAGGTACCTGGCTGGCCTGCAGGCCTCACTGCGTCATGCCAGGGAAATAAAAATGGGCTCAAGACCTTGACGTTCGTGACCAATGTGCAACTGGGTGTGTGAGTGAGTGAAGGTGCGTCACACGGAAAGTGCAAGAAGTGGAGGGGAGGGAGGGGGAAAGGAAGCAGCAAGGCAGGCAGGCCGGCCCCACTTCACAGACAGATCTAATTTGTGTATAAATTGTTGTCTGGAGGCAGGGAGAGCTTAATTGTTCAGAGCTCTTAATCTGCCCCCCCCCCCCAATCGTACAGGCATTTATGGATGCAGGAAGGATTTCAAGCAGACTGGAAAAATCCAGGGTGCCTGAGAGAGCGGAGGAGGCCCAGGAATGTGAAAGGTTGTTTTGATTTTCTCCCAACCTTTTGCAGTGCTGGCTCCTCAAGAGGTGATGCTGGTGTCTAGGAATTTGAGGGTCTCCCCCCCCCCGCCCGCCTGCTCTGATTTCAGGACTTTGACGGGCCAGCCTGGAAGGAAATGTCTTTCCATTTGCTTTCTCCAAAATATCTGAGCACGGCTCACTATAACCTCGGCTAGGTCCGGGAGCCTGCTTAGGCTCCCAAAATTGGTCATGCCTGGGGCCGAAGGCAGGCCAGCACCAGGAGGACAGCAGGGCTTTTGTTCTTTCCGTTTTCCTTTACCAAGGTACAAAAGAAAGGCAGGAGAACCCCAAGAAAATACCTTAACCCTGGTGCATGTGAAGCCTGTGGAACTGGCTGCTGCAGGATGGTTGGCGAATGGTTTCCATTTATTTATTTACTGACTGACTGACTGACTCCATATATATCTCGCTTTTGTCCCGGAGAGGCCTCCAAAGTGGCTTACAACATAAAACCACATTTAAAACAATAGGATGGTTGGCAACCCTCAGTCTCGAAAGACTATGGTATAAGCCTACAGCACCCGGTATTCCCAGGTGGTCTCCCATCCAAGTACTAACCAGGCCTGACCCTGCTTAGCTTCTGAGATCAGACAAGATCGGGAGATAGTGTTCAGTATAGGGAGATGGTTGGCAACCTTCAGTCTTGAAAGACTACGGTATAAGCCTACAGCACCCGGTATTCCCAGGCGGTCTCCCATCCAAGTACTAACCAGGCCTGAGCCTGCTTAGCTTCCGAGATCAGACAAGATCAGGCATGTGCAGGGTAACCAGTGCCAGGGTAACAATAGGATATATATAAACATTAAAATAATCTAAAACTTTAGAACAACCTTAAAATCACAATTGAACACAAAACCAGCAGCGTGAGGAAAGGGCAAGCCTATCCAATTAAAAACCTGTAAAATCTTTTATAGGGGACTGGACCAATTGGACCAATTTCCACTGTGGGAAAGAGGAGGCTGGGCCTGATTAGAGGGGGCTGGGCCCCCTTGGGCCTGATCCAGCCACCAGGCTCTTCTTGTGCTCTTTCGTACAGAATGGAGGCATTGCATAACCTTCAAGTAATAAAAGTGCTGGACTTCCCCCCCCCCCCGGGTGATTCTAAGCAGGACAGAAAGGATTCTGGGTGGTGGTAGAAACAATAGGACTCATATATTCTACCTTGAAGCTTTCTTGGTTCCTCGATGCCCTCCCCTGGCAGAGCTGTGGGTGCCTTCTCATCACCTCCCAGCCTCTTTCACCCATTTCCGGGCAAATGGTGGGCGATCATCCAGGGCCACAGCCCAAAGGTGGAGTACCCTTCTTGCAAGCAGCAGTTCCAGGTTCAACCCCAGAGAGCTGCCTGCAGTCAGTGCTGATCTAGATGGACCAAGGGCCTGACTTGGCATTGTTAGAGAGGATCCAGCCCCTCTATGGACAGAGTCTGTGGGCAGAGGCTTTGCATGTATTGACAGTTCCAGGTTCAATCCCCAGAACCTTGAAGAGACCCCTGGAGAACCCTGCCAGTCAGTGCAGTCGAGACTGAATAGGCTGGACCGCGGGTCTGCAGTGGTGTATCTTGGGTGTGGCAATGGGGACGTATGCCCTGGGGGGCCACTTGAATGGTGTGCCAGGCACAGACTTAACCATATTTTACTGGTGGTGCATTTCAATACCACAACCAAAAGTGCGTTTTTGCACCAGTTTCAGTGCCCCCCCCCCCAGAAAGAGGTAAAAGCCTGCAGAAAAAAAATTCAAGGTTTTTCCATATACCTGAAACAGAGGCATTGCAAATGTGCAACGTTAGTGGGAAAGGGAATACATTTTTGCAGCACTATCCATGGTGCTGAGGTATAGATTAGACCCTTCTAAATCATGGTCAGAACAGTAGCGTATCTCGGGTGTGGCAAGTGGGGACATCTGGGTAGCCTGCAGAATAAATTCACTTGGTGGAGTGAACAGGGCTGGCTTCCTACCCCATGGTCTCCCCTCCTCTGTTTGAATGGGGTGCAATTTCAGTGCTTGCCATGGGTGCCATTTCCCCTCCCTGCATCACTTCAGGTCTAGCTTGTGCAGCCAGCTTCTAGTGGGTATGTTCTGTTGTTTTGTTCCTTGTGTGTGTGTGTGTGTGTGTGTGTGTGTGTGAGAGAGAGAGAGAGAGAGAGAGAGAGAGAGAGAGAGAGAGACTGGGGCACCTTCCTTATGAGGAAAGGCTGCGGTGTATGGGCCTCTTCAGCCTAGAAAAGAGACGCCTGAGGGGGGACATGATTGAGACATACAAAATTATGCAGGGGATGGACAGAGTGGATAGGGAGATGCTCTTTACACTCTCACATAACACCAGAACCAGGGGACATCCACTAAAATTGAGTGTTGGGCGGGTTAGGACAGACAAAAGAAAATATTTCTTTACTCAGCATGTGGTCGGTCTGTGGAACTCCTTGCCACAGGATGTGGCGCTAGCGTCTAGCCTAGACGCCTTTAAAAGGGGATTGGACAAGTTTCTGGAGGAAAAATCAATTATGGGGTACAAGCCATGATGTGTATGCGCAACCTCCTGATTTTAGAAATGGGTTAAGTCAGAATGCCAGATGCAAGGGAGGGCACCAGGATGAGGTCTCTTGTTATCTGGTGTGCTCCCTGGGGCATTTGGTGGGCCGCTGTGAGATACAGGAAGCTGGACTAGATGGGCCTATGGCCTGATCCAGTGGGGCTGTTCTTATGTTCTTATGACTACCTGTCTATCTCAACTGAGCTCTAGGCCTGTGTCCCCTGAACAGATCAAGGGGAGGGCGCTTGTGCTTCCAAAATCCCGGTTTTCAGCCCTGCTGTTCCCATTGCCTCCTGATTCTTGGTGACTTTCATTGAGTGCTGCATCTGTGGCTGCTCTGCCCGAGGTGGGAGATTCTGCTCAACTGGATTCTTGGCCCACAGACTCATCTCTGCTGCAGGCACCTCTTGGTAACAGCCGTGAAATAAGGACTGGAGACCTGGTTACGTGGCCTGGTTACGTGTACTTCAAGCGTTGCTTGGCTGCAGTCTGGATTGCAGGGGTTGAGCCCTATTTGAAGGGGTGAGGGGAAGGGGGGGCAGAACAGGTAGTAGTTATGACCAAATCCCCCCCCCACCCACGCAAGATGAGCTGACAATTCAGAAAATGCAGGTGCACCACTGGACAGCTGCTTAGACCAGCTCAGAAAAGCTGGATCATTGATCAGGAAGATTCCAATTACCTTGATGTTGACAGGAAGGGAATTGCAGGGGTGACTCAGGGAAGGGGCTAATGTGCCACGTTCCCTTGTGCCGCCACAGGGCTCCTGGGGGGAACCAATCGGCACTGCAGGCATCCCTACGCAGTGAGGTGGGGATGACAAATGGAAAGTGGGGTGAAGGAGCTGGCAGAGAATCCTGACGTTGAGGAAAGGCGGAGGGGTGCAAGCTGGAGAAGAGGGGCAGAGCAGGCCTTGGCCTGGGGGCAGACTTCAGTGAGTCTTGGGGGGCTCGGGAAATGTCCTTGCAGGAAAATTCCAGAGGGAGCAGCGCCCCCCTTTCTCACCCCAAAATGGACCTGGCCCCCCAAGGTGGGGTTCAAGGCCAAGAGGTGCTGGAACAAGCAGAGGGCCCCCAGCTTTTGCTTTCACGGCAACTTCGCTCTCCACTTGCAGCTGGAACGCGGCACAAAAAACGAAGGGGGTTTTTCTACAGCCTCTCCCTCCAACAAGGAGGGATCCCTTTTGTTTGTCTCCCGGCCTGCTTGCCGAGGCTTTCCTCAGCACCTCAAAAACGCTCTGGGGGTTTGGGCAGCCCCCAAAGAGGGTTTTATTCCGCAGTGGAATGTCAGGCCTCTTCAAGGCTTTGTGCCGCCCTTCAGCTGCCAAGCCTCCCAGAGTAGTTTGCATAAAATCAAACAATGGGAAATAATTACAGCAGGAGGGGGCGAGGCTGGGAGATGCCATGGCTGTGATGATGGCGGAGGGGGAAGGGCGCAGTCCAAGCCTAAACAGGCAGGGCGGGGAGTGACTTTGGCCATGCCTTCTCCTCCTCCTCTGCAGAGGCGGGGGATGCTTCCCAGGTGCTCCCCATCCAGATCCCCCCCCCCCAGGTTTGGGAGGAATTCCCAATTCTTCTGTCCTGAGTGGAACTGATGCATCAGGAGTTTTCCAGTGTGGAGGCCAGAGCCCGGTGAGTGGGTTGTGAGTGCACCTTCCAGTGCCTTCCCTCCCTTTGGCTCTTCCCTGCTCCGCGTTGCTGACACACATGTGCACACGGACAGAGAGCAGCGCACCGAGCAGGCCTGGCCCGATTGCCTGGATTCTTTTTGTGGGTTTCATGCATTTTGGGTGCGTTTACGTTCCTTCTAGCGGGCTGTGGAAACGTCAAGGCTTTCTTGGCGTCGTTTCCCAGAATGCCACCTGCAGGCACAAGGCTGAAGGGATGATGGTGAAAGCCCAGGAGCCGACTGCCGGGGACACCCTCCACTCAGCCAGCCAGCCTGCTGGACTGCAAGCACACCACGTGCCGAGATGGGAGGGGGTCCTGCAGCAGCAGCAGCTCCCCTTCCTCAGTGCAGGAAAGGCCGAAAAGTGCACAGCCCCTCCCTGTGAAGTGCCTGCAAGGCAAAAACTAATCTGAGGAGGAGGAGGCTGTTGGCGGGTTGCTCGGCAGGCCCCGTATCTCACACCTGCCGGCTTCGATTTCCCTGACAGGCAATTCCGGGGAGCCGGGATGTGCGCCTTCTACTGTTCTTCAGGGCTGCATTACGGACACGTCATGCTCGTGATGTACGGCTGTGCACAACGGGCCCTAAATAATGGGCTCCAAAGAGTGGCATTTGGAAAGATTTTTCAGTTTATGGTTTCTCCAATAGGGAAGGCCCTTCGGAGGGCCGTATTTCATAGCCGAGCGAGAAGCAAACAAACCCGGCAAGATGGTGGCAGGAGGAGGCGGTGCCTTGCTGGGGAGGACAGGAGAGAACTTTTCTTCTGGATGCTTCTGCCTGTGCCACAGCTAACAGCCCTGCTGAGAACCAATTCCAGGCAACCACGAGGTGAGCAAGCCATCACCACGGCGATGTGCCATTGAGGAAGTGGTGAGTGAGCTGCTGGGGGCCCAGTGGGTCAAGAATGGCCTCCCTAGGAGAGCCGCCTCACTCCTGGCCTCAGTTTTCCATCTGTAAAATGGGGACAGCAGTGATCTACTCCACTGAGTTAGTGTGAGCAAAAAACAAACAGTAGGGCAAACACTGAACTGTAAATTGTCTGTAGGCAAATGACTCTCCAGTTTCTAAGGTGGGGGAAAAGTCTCATAGCAAAGCATCTCATAGCACCTGTCATTCCCCACCCCCCATACTGTTATTTGCCTACTAAGGGCCCAATCCTACCCAACTTTCCAGCACTGATGCAGCTGTGCCAAAGGGGCTTGTGCTGCATCCTCCAGTGGGGGTGCAGTCACAGAGGCCTCCTCAAGGACAGGGAATGTTTGTTCCCTTATCTCAGGGTTGCATTATGGCTGTGTCAGTGCTGGAAAGCTGCATAGGACTGGGCCCTCACACGGCTCTCACCCCAGAAGCTTAAACATCTGGATAGCCAAAGAGCTTCTCTGTAGCACAAAATCCAAGTGGTGAAGCCAAGTGCAACATCTGAGCACATCTGAGATCAATAACCTCTGGTTCCAACATGCAAGAAGCCTTGTGGCATCCACAGAACACGAAACAAAAACAACCTTGACAAAAGTGGAAAGTGTCAGCAAACAGTTCTGGTGTGTGAAGTGTTGGGGATCCAAGACCCACTACAAAATGCATCCTGTGTTCCATAGAAAATATACTATAATTCCGCCCTTTTTATGGCTTCGTTTGACATTATTGCTCATTCAGGGCCTTCTGGACCCGATAATCAGGAATGAGAACCAGGGACGTTGGCAGTGACTGGCCCATGGCATTTGACACCACCCCAGGGAGACCTGTGAAGGTCAGCTGCTTGGGGACTGAGAACATTGCAGGGCTCACCTTCTGTTCTGCAATGGTTGTTTTGATTAATTTTCATGCTGAATGTTTGTTTTTTCTGTGATTATTTGATTTCTCCCACTTTCCAACTGAGTCCAAATGGCAGTAACCAAACCAGAAGCAGGCTGGAAATTAGAGCCTTGACTGCAGGTAGAGGGAATTCCAGGTGAGAGGGAGTAGTAAGGCTGCTCTTGGCTTTTGCTTCAGCTGGGGTGCCAACAAGGTCAAATGGTAGGGATGATGATGAAGATGATGTGTCAGAGAGAGAGAGAGAGAGAGAGAGAGAGAGAGAGAATTCCACCAATTAAATAACAAAAGTCCCAGAAAAAAAGGGGGCAATATGTTCTTTTTCTTTTTGCCTTCAGGATATTAATTAAATGGGATTATTAAAACCAAAGTGAACACAATTAATCAAGGTACTGAAGCAAAACAATTAAAGGGGGAGTTTTCTGTCCAATCTTTCCCTTTTCGTGGCAGTTCCTGTTCTGAGAAATCTATCCTTGAGGGCTGATGGCAGGATGGAAGGCGGGTGCATGAAATGTGAGGGAGGGCAGGACCAGCCCTGCCACCTTTATGCTTCTCTTGTGCGTGGGACAGGCAGCACCAGAGACCAGCCCTGCCCTTCCTCACCTTGCGCATTTGAACAAATTAAGGAATTGCAACAACATGGAGTTGCTTTAATTAGGTGTTTGTTTTGATGCAAAAAATAATATGGTTAGTGTTTCCCAAACTTTTTAGGACCAGGAGAGGTCTTGTTAAAATGTCTCTGTCAGGACCCAGTGAGTTTTATGAGATTTTAAATAAAACAAAACAAACCAAAAAGGTGAAAGAAATAACATTTTTATTTATTTACATGTAATATTTGAAAAAAACCTTCAGTCCATTCCTCATAATGAGGTAGCCCTAATGAATTGCCTCCTTGAGGGGCTTAATTATGTGACTCAGTCTTCACCTGCCCCACTACCTGGGGAACAAACACCCCAGAAAAAAATCACTCAAACATTTATTTACACAAGCCTGCCAATTGCAGGGGGGCAGCTCTCTGATTTTTGAATAGCCTCAGGACCGGAGGCAAGGAGTGATCTGATCCTTCCATCACCTGTATTTATATTGGATGTTCTGCAGAACCCACCAGAAATTGGGTTAGGACCCAGCAAGTGGGTCCTGAGCTACAGTCTGAGAAATACTGGTACTGTGGAGCTGATACCAGCTACTGTGGAGCTGGTGCCTGAAACTCAGAAGCAGCCATTGACTGACAGCCCAATCCTATCCACACTTCCCTGGGAGTAAGCCCCGTTGACTCTAATAGGACTTACTTCTGAGTAGACATGCATAGGATTGGGCTCTGAGTCAGCCTTGGACCCCACAGCTCAGGGCAGCCTACTCTGGCTGGCAGAGGCTCTATGGGGAGGAGGACAGTCTTTCCCAGGCTTGCCTGGAGCTGCGGCCAAAGCCAAAATCAGGACCCTCTGCATGCAAAGCAGGTCACTGAACTGGGTGTGCCGCTGAACAGGGGTGCAAATGGGGAAGTGGAAGAGAGAGGAGCTCCCACAGCAGCAGCGGTGATATCACTCAGGTGTTGTCTTGGACACATCTTTCCAAAGGACCTTAGGCCAGAAGAAGCGTCAGGTTCTGCAGGAGGCAGAGTGAGACATTTGCCATGGGGCACATGTCTAGAGCATTGTTGTGCCCAAGGGCTGCCTGAGAGGTAGTTGATAACTCTTGTCACATTAAAGCTAAAATCCTATACAAATTGTTGTTGTTGGCATCCTTCAGTCTCAGAAGACTATGGTGTCACGCTCTGAATGGTGGTTCTGGAACAGAGTGTCCTCTCCAGTGCACGAAACCTGGGTGAAGTAGATATGGAGGATAGACTGTTTCCCATGCAGCAAATCCCCCCTCTCCACGTCGCTGAAATGGTCCAATGGAAAGGCAGAGGCCAATACGGTTGGTTCCAGCGGCGTCGCGGCTCCGGATTTTGCTTCGAAGTTGACTCCTGAAGCCTTTTCCATAACTGGATGTAGCCACAAGGCAGTGGAGGTTTGGGACCAGAGTTTTCCTTCTCTCAGATGAGCTGCCTTCCCAGGCTGACGAGTCCCATCTACCCGGTGGCTGTTTAGTCGCCTCTTACGACAAGTACAGCCAAACTGAGGGCCTATTCTTATCCCCAGCCCCCAGGGGAATATACAAATTACCTAGGTGTAAATCCTATTCAACACAGTGGGACTTTCTTCTGAGTAAACATGCATATTTTAAAATAATATTTCTTTTAGATTTATTCGGTGCAGTTTAAGATTCCGTTTTGGAATGTTTCCGCGCCTGTTTTCAACTCCTGCCACCCGCTGCAAGAGCTTGGGATGGTATGAGAGGGAACTTTAAATAGCGTCTGAGAAGTTTCCACATTGAGATCCGTGACGAGAGAAGGAAACACCTGAATGAAGATGTTGGGTGCTGATTTTGCTGTTGCCTGGTCTTGCTGGGAAATGGGGTTCTGGATGAGCTGGACTGACTTGGTTCTGTTCCAGCACAGATCTTATGCAGGGAAACAAGACCTGCCCACAGGTTCACCACCCCCTTCCTGGACCTTGATTGTCCAGAGAAGGTGGGAGATTGCGACATCCCCCGGCAGAATACGCCCCCCACCTGCTGATTCCTTTTCTTATTCTGCTAGCAATGGGGAGTCAGGCCCTGCGGCCAGATCCTGCTCTCTGGAGCCCAGATTGCTCTCAGCATTTTCTTTGTCTTCTGCCAGAAGACTGGCCAGCCCCTGCGCTTGGCTAGGAATTCCTTGGAGCATTGTTGTGCTTGCCTGGAACAGGCTTGCAAAATGCAGGCCGCCACCCCCAGGCACATCCAACTGCACCCCCACCACTGACCACTGCCAGGAGATACTCCCTCCTTCTCCCTTAGGCCAGGCTCCATTTGCATA
Organism: Tiliqua scincoides; assembly: GCF_035046505.1. Lineage (NCBI taxonomy): Eukaryota > Metazoa > Chordata > Lepidosauria > Squamata > Scincidae > Tiliqua > Tiliqua scincoides. The sequence continues at coordinate 11,802,128 of NC_089834.1, forward strand.
ATGAGGCTGCGGGGAGATCTCTCCTTCAGGCTGCAGCCTAAATGTGGTGCAAAGTCAACCTGGTCCACGTTTACATTTCCAGGAGGGAGCCTGACTCCCCCTCAGCCCTGAGGCACGGATGCTGCACCCCTTGCTCTGGTCCCCCAACCCGATGGGGTGCCTGCCGGGGAAGACAGACGCAAAGACTCAGAGAAATGGATTATTCCCTTGACTGAGATTAATACCAATCCAAACATGGGCACAGCAAGCAGTGGGGTGATTTCTGGTGAAAATGTACTTTAGGAAATGAAAAACTTCCTTGTCTAAATTGAAATGTCAGTCAGAGAACACGGGAAAACTGACAGGACGAGACCCAGTTGCCTACCTCTGAGAGAGGCCAGCAGCCTTCGCTTGAGAGGCGGGAGCGGCCATCTTTAAACCCAGATTAAGGGACGGCCCTGGGATTTGGCTTGGGCCACACTGTCCTGTCTGCCAAGAGGGATTCATGTTCTTATTGCGTCCCTGTCCCCCTCCCCAGTGACACAGCAAGCGGGGGCAGGGGGGCAGTTTTCCCAAGCTAGCAGGCCATAGGGGTCAGCGGCCAAGAGGGCAGCCTTACGGATGGCTGCCTCAGGGCAGGAGCCTGCTCCTTTTGCTTCCAGAACGGCCAGAGCAGCTTCTCTGCCCCAATGCTTGCAAACGAAGACGAAGACGCTTCAAGGTCCGGCTGCTCTTTTCCCCAGCCGGGGGCAGAGGTCAAGCTGATCATTTTGCAACCAGCCTCCACCACTTGCAGCCCCCTCCTCCACTTGTGATTCCCCAGGGGAGGGGCTCAGCCTCCGGTGGCCGCAGCCTCTTTGTCAAATGCCGGGGCACTTGGTGGTGCGGCAGTAATTATTATGGCACCAAAGCAGAGAACCAAGAGCTCGTTACCTCTTCCTCGTTGTCGGAGAGATCGCTAACTATCTTTGTCTAATTACTCAGCCCCAATTAACAGTGTCTTCTGCTCCGAGTTGCCTTCTTTGGAGGAAAGGAGAAGCCCTCACCCAAACCAAGGCTGCTGAGCACACCTGAGCGCAAGCAACCCTGTGTGGGTGGGCAGGAGAGGGGCTGCACTTGGGTCACTGCTGCCAGGCGTTTCCCAGGCTCTCTATGGGGGAAGGGGGCTCAGCATTCATCACTTAAAGTGGTGAGTGCTGCAATGTTGGGCCCACCCCCTGCATCTCCGTTTGGCTCTGAACCTTCCGGAAGCAGGGGTGGGGAGCAGTGGGCAAGCGTGGAGTGACCCAGTGATGCGGGGACGGTGATGTTTCATTGGGTCACCTGGGCCTGGGTGCCAGGGGTCTCCAGGATGCTGCTGGAGAGAGGTCCTCAAGGGGGCCCTCCAGTGGACAGAGGGGCTGCACCAGTCCAGGTCAGGGAAGCCAGTGGGGAGAGGTCTGTGTGCATTTGTGGTTCCAAAGTAGTGTGCGTTGGGAGATGGTGGTGATCCGGATGGGATGGCAGGGGCTTGAACCCTTTCTCATGTCTGATTCCCCGACCCACCCCCACCTGCTATTTTCTGTGTGGAGGAAAACTGCCAGAGACCAGGGGAGATATCTGTGAATTTCTCCCAGGGAACGTGCGGCTTCTGGGGCGATGTCCTTCAGGAGCACAGCTTGGGTGGGAGCGCTGAGCAAAGCCCCCCCTCCCCTGGCACCCTGATCCAGGCCAGCCCTTTCTCTTGCAACTCGTGTGCTGAATGCTTTTAAACCTCAGGAGTTTGGAATGCAAGTCCCCCGACCTCACTCTGCACCCCGGGTCAAAGCGCGCAGACAGGCAGTGGGGAGAAAGGAGGGAGCACCAGCCAGGAGGTGACCCAGGGTGACAAACCGCAGCCAAGTGCCATGGCGGGTGCATCGGCTTCAGGATTTTCCCTACAGGATCTTGGGAGTTGTAGTTTGGCCAGGCTGCTGACGACTCTCCCCTGCCCAGAAGGACCTGGTTCAAAGGGAAGGCGGCAGGAGCAGCTGCAGGAGCAGCTGCAGCAGCAGGGGGTGGCGCGAGGCCTCCCCTCTGTCCTCTCAAGGCTCAGCCCGCTTTGTCGGCACAAAATGTTACAAAACTGCAGGCCGACATGGAGCTCCCAATAAGCAGCTCCCTGCCTTGTTCTATTGATCGGCTAGCTTGGGGGAAGGCAGCGGGGGATGAAAGCCTCATCGAGCCGAGAGGAGAGCGGCAGGGAAGGAGTGGGCGGGAGGGAGGAGGACTCCGGGGGCACCCGGCCTCCCCCCCAGACCTGGCTGCTGATGGGCCAGTTCAGGCTCCAGAAACCAGCCTGAGGATCACAGCCCCTTGGGGAGAGGGGCGCTGCGACAAGCACCTGCAGCGCTGCTCCTCCGAGGAAGGAGACCTGTGGCAACCGTAGCCCTGACCTATCCCTAGTGAGGGAAGGCACATGGAGAACTCAGTGCACACACCAGTCTCTGCAATCCTTCAGGAAGTCAGTGCAGGCACGGACCTCTGGAGAGGAGAGAGAGGATCGCACACCCTGCTGTAGAAGGGGGCCACCCTGTGCGGATCCACAACAGGCTAATGAAGCAGGCAGGCCCTGCTCTCTTTCTTGGACAGCGAGGTCCAGTTTTACCCCTTTGCCTCCTTCCATCCATTTCCCCTTCACTTTTCCTGTCCACCACCCAGTGGCATCTGGGAACAGCGCAGACTGGCACTCATGCCCCTAGGCAAATATCTCAGCTTGCCTCCTGCTGTGCCTGAAGCATTTTCTTCCCAGCAAAAGTCCTGGATGGAGGTTTCAAGGGCAGCACCTGAGCAGCCCAGCTGATCACTGCCCCTGACCTACACCCTTTCCCCCAGAGAGAGAGCCTTGGGCACACGTGGACGCTCAACAGACCACGTGTGGATGGGGGGGCTGCTCCATGATTCTGCTGCCCCCTGAACAAGCACTCGCTCACCTGGACATGGCAAAGGAACAGGGGGGCAGGGGGCTTGCTGAGGAAGCGGTCCTTGGGGAGGCGGGGGCCCTTTGGTGCCTGCTGCTCACAGTCATGGCCAGGAGAGTAATGCTGTGAACATGGGCCCGGGGCCCTGGCAGGGCCAGCCCCAGCACCTCACTCTCAGAGTGCCTTCTCTGCACTTCCCAGCGCCCAACTATTTACATACACGCCATAATTACCATCTGCACAGCCAGAGGCAATGACTGGAGATGGGCTGATCCCATCTGTTGATGCAATTTCCTCCATGGAATTTGCATTGATCACTTTTTTATGCAAAGCATTTGCATAGATCATTCCCCCTCCCCTTTAATCTCTTTTCAAAGAGGTCTGGAATAAATAACCAGTGGGAGGGAGGGCTGTGGCTGGGGCCGAAGTTCAGGACCTCTTGGCAAGGGGCCTGCCAGCCTCCCAGAGCCACACTCCAGGCCCTCAACAAACCATTCCCCATGTACTGTCTTCACTGGAGGTGGGGGGCGGGGTAGGACCCTCAGGCTGGAAACACCTCCCCATCTGAATCACCTTCAGTCAGGAGGCCCTGTGGTCCAGGCTCCAGGCTCCCTGCCTGGCAGGGTCAAATGAAAGGCAGCGCAAGCCTCAGCCAGTTTTAGGACCATGGAGTGTCATGAGGGCGAGTGGTGCTTCTCTCCTGCGCAGGGCAGTGTGAGCGCCCCAGGGTGACAGAATGTGCAGAGCTCACCTGTGTGCATATTAGGCTGGCCATGGAGTTGAGTCTAGCAATCAAGCACCTGGTGTGCAGTCACCCACACTAGATTTGGTGTGCATGGGGGGGGGAGTTTTGTTTTCTCTGCCTCCTGTTTTAAAATTACATTCTTAATTACCCTTCCCTTGTCTAGATTGACAACCAGGTGATAACCTTTCTGGTTTTATTGGAAGACTGAAGGGCTCTACCCAGGGAGCCCTTCTGTGAGCTTTGGGGAAGCCTGGGCTGGTGGCAGCCGGGAGGGAGTTCTGCCCCGTCACACCTTCCCTGCGGTTTTCCTGATGTGCTGAAAACCTCCAACTGGGTTGTACCAGTGACCAGCCTGAAATGGTTGGGTGTGGTGTGTTTTCAAGCCCAGGCTTGCAGAAGCTCCACAGGTTGCACAGGTCTGGAGGTTCTGCCGTGAGCCACGCGGAGTCTGTTTAATCAGAAACTGAATCTCCACATAAGAACAGCCCTGCTGGTTCAGGCCACAGGCCCATCTAGTCCAGCTTCCTGTATCTCGCAGCGGCCCACCAAATGCCCCAGGCCTGTGGGACAGCAGTCCTCTGAGCAGCACTAAGCGTGGCACAAGTGGACTGTTCATGTCTTCCATCTCCATGTGGTGGTGGGCAATCCAGTGCCTCTTCTGGGAGGGCATTTTCCATGGTGACAGGGAACAGACCCCAGAGACAGACTAGACCTTCTCCAGAAAGGTTGCCTCACTCGCAAGGGCTATCTGTAGAGTTGCCCATCTCGATAATCCTGAGGCCCCCTTGCCACCAAAGTCCACCTTCTGCTCCTGGGCACAGAGGGGTAAACAAGCCGTTTCCCTGTGTCGTAAATAGTGGCTTCGGCAGAGGAAAGCAAATGAGGCTGAGGCCGCCAGATGCATCCTGGGAGATTCCTGCATTTCATTTAGCGCCGCATCAATTAGAGGAGAGCCTGTTCCATTAATGGGCACCCTTGCAGATCCACGCTAAATTAACTACCGGGCCCTCACTACAGCGGTGAAACGATTGATTTCTCCTCTTAATCAGTTTATTTCATTAGTTATACATGTATTTTTTTCCCTGTGCGCTTTTTTATCAAGCGGCAACGAAATGACCTATCAAGGCAGGTGACATCACTGAGTGATTTGAATATTAACCAAATAGCTATTCCAGCGCAGGCATTTTACTGCTTAAAGATCATATGTAAATCAAATGTCAGGGGATGGAATTGCACAAGGGCTGTCAGAAAACAATTTAGCAGTGGTTAAAGGGACAGCGCAGGGCTGGCTCTCTGAGCTGGGGGGGGCCTTGGGGCCGGCGCTGGGCTGGGATCTTTCACTCCCACCCTCTTACTACAGAAACCGGGAGGGAGATCCCTTCCCTCAACCTCACCTTCATTTCTGCAAAACAAACCACCCGCAGCTGGGCCAGCTCTGCCAGTCTGTTTCTTAGGGCCATTCAGGGGACTGCTTGTGATCCTGGCCTATCTAGCGACCTATTTATTACTCACTTGCTTGTTTGAGGAATGAAGACCAGGTCTCTCCACCTCTGAAGTGGCCCCAACGCAGCTCAGATTAAAAATATGCAAATGGCGGAAGACTGGGCTACTGGAAGAGCATCATCCCCCCTCCTGCCCCCTGAGATCAACTGTGGGGGGCGGGTCCTCTTGCAGGGTTTGCTGCCAATAGTGGTCCAATTGACTGTGATCTAAGAGGGAGGCTGCACCCTGCCTATGGAACTCCCAACCACTAGAGGAATTAATGAGCCCAGGGCTGTGGCCTGACAGTGGGTAGGAAGCGACTGACTGACAGCCCAAGCGGAGCAATCTTCCTCTCTTGAGCTGCAGTTCCCTTTCTCCCAGGGCGCCATCATGATGGAGTCATCCATGTAGAGTAAACATTGAAATTGCACAATTAGCTCCTCCGAGGGAAAAGGGAATGCGTGAGGGAGGCACCGACCCTGAAATGCTAACAGAGCTGGTGACCAGGCTTTTGGTCTTATCTGGGGGGGGGGGGGGCACATGTGGGACGACTCTCCAAGCACTCTTTGGGTCTTGGGCTGCTGTCCATGGTCCTGATAACTGCTGACCTGACCTGGACGGATGCAAGCCCTGATTGCCAGCTGCACCCCCCTGCCTCAATGGTCTAGCGGTGAATTTTGCAGTGCAGGAGCTCCTCAAGGCAGCCCTTGGGAGAGAAGGATGACTTGCACGTGCCTGGGGAACACGTGCCCCTAGGCATATTTCTGTGTTTGCCTCCTGCCGTGCCGGACGCTTTTCAGGAAGGGACTTTTGCAAACCGTGTCAGAGGCAGCACCTGCAGGCTTCTGCTGAGGGCATCACCTCTCCCGCTGGAGGAGGAGCCCTGAAGCTGTGGTCCCGCTGCCCCCCCAACCTCACCCTTGTCCCGTGGGCTCCCGTTTGGAGCCTTCCTGAAACCGCACCCCCTTCCTTGCCCCCAGCCCGCATTTGGTGAGGTCTGCTTGCGAGGAGTCCTCCTTACTTGTGTGGCTTCTTATCTCTCGCCTGAGCCCTGGCAGTGAAATGGGTTCTGGGGCTCTCCAGCGCTCAGGCTCCGATTCAATTACGGCCAGCCTCCCACTGAACTGAAATGACAGCCATAACATTGGATTATAAATGAGATTTTGCACTGTTAAAAAACCCCCACCCCCCACCCCAGTCCCAGCACGAATTGAAGAGCCAGTTCAATTCCAACAGATAAAACAACCCCCCCTCCCCTTCTCCAGCCAGTGTTCCTGTTGGTGGGACGGCAGAGCCAGCCTGCCTGCAGGAGCCGGTGCCTGACCTTGGGTTACCACAGTAACCTTAAGTGCAGAATAATAGACTCCCAGTCACTCTCCAGTGCTCCGGGGAATATTTTAAGGCCCTTCAGTGAAGTGAATGTTTTTATGCAGGCCATAATTTCTTTTAAGACCTTCACCGACAGCCAGCGAGGCTGCCCTTTCCTCCCTCTCCCGATCTGCGGTGCAGTGGCAGGCAGGTGACGGCGGGAAGAGGCCACAGGCGGGCCTGGGTGCAACTCCAGCGGAGCGCTGCCCTTTCTTCCTGCCGCACCCAAGCAGCGGTTGGAGGCCAGCGTTCCAGCATTGCAGCAAGGCGTGGGGCAGAGCGGAACCTCCGTCTCCATGTCTGCAGCTGGCATGGCAGAGGATGGCACCTGCTCTGCTGTGGCAAATGCACACTTCCTGGAGGCCTCCGCATTTGGCAGGTCATGCTGAGGTGGGGACCAATGGCGTTGTGAGGGGTGCTGGCTGCATCGAGGGACGTGCATAGGGGGTGACCCCACTAATAATAATAATAACAGGTATTTATATACCGCCTTTCTTGGTCTTTAATCAAGACTTTATTCAAGGTGGTTTACATAGGCAGGCTTTATTAAATCCCTTATTAAATAGGGATTTTTACAATTTCAAAGAAGTTTCTTTCTTTCAAGAACCACTACATTCAGGTGTTTCATTCCGATCTGGCTTCACATTCTGGCCTCCATCCTCCCACGCTCAGAGCAGATGGAATAGCTCGGCTTCAGCTTGTCAGCTGCTCCAAGGTTGCACGGTGCCGGTGGCCTCGAACTGGCGACCTTGTGGATGTTATCTTCAGGCAGGCGGAGGCTCCACCCTCTAGACCCTCTACCACTACTCGCCAGTATTTTTTTAATCTTGGTATTTTTGGATAATATCATCGTGCTATATATCAATCAATGTGTCATTTCATGCAGAATGCGGTGAAACAAACCGCACACTGGCCTCCCACACAAGGTGTTGAAAACCTGGTGATGCCACTGGTGGGGCCCTTGTGAGCATCTTTCCTCCCGGGGGGGGGAGTGGAGGGCCACTTCACCACCGCCACTTACACAGAGGCTGTGGGCACAGAGGAGGTCTTGGGGATCAGAGAGCGTCAGACCACAGGGTGTCCATCCTCCTGCTAGCCTCAATGGTCAGGGAGGCGCACGTGCAGACTGAGCCTGGCAGCTTCTGTGGCTTCCCCACCAACTGGCATTTAGCAGCACACTGTTCCTGAATGTGGAGGCTCCACACAGCTGTCATGGCTCACCATCTTGGATAGATCTCTCCTCCTCCTCCTCCTCCTCTCCTATGCATTTAACTGCTTCTTTAAAGTAGGATGCAAGTCTCTGACCCCAGGCATCTTGTACAGCGTTTCTGAGAAACCACCTCACAGGGAAAGAGACTGGGGTGGCATCCACTGAGCTGCCTTTCCCAAGTGAGACCAAAGTGAGCTCCCCCCACCCCTTAGCTGTGGTGGCTCAGCCGGTTTTCTGTAGAAGAGTGGGCCGGCTGGCAGAGCCTGCTGGCACTGCCTGGTAGACAGGCTTGACAGGCCGGCTTCCCACAGACACCGCCAAGCAGATGGGCAGTCTGAGCGGCAACTCCCAGCAGGTGGCCAGCTGGCATCCTCCGGCCAATGTCTGGCACCTCTGGGCTGCCACATTGCATTCCCCTGGGCACGTCCCTGGCACCCGCAGCTTGCTGGCACGCTGGCCTCCTTTGGACACGCACCTGGTGCCGAGAAACAGACAAGCCCTGTGGCGTTGCCAGTTGGCACTGCCGGCCCGGGCTGGCACGGCCAGGCATGGCGGCTGTTTGCGGAACAGATTTCTGTCTCCCTCTCCGTGCCAGAGATGGAAATGGTGGGGTGGGCATTCGGCTTCCACTGCAGCAGGCAGATTCACCCTCCACCTGCCGGTTTCGCTCCCCCCCCTCGTCTGTGCGTTTTCTGACCGGCCTCAAGGACCGTGTTCTGGGAAGGGCAGTGAGGCTCAGCGCACAGCGGGCGGGTCCTGGCTCACCTCTGCCACGAGCTTGTCCATTCGCGGTCGTGCTCGGAGCTGGCTGCCTATCCGTGCAGACAGGTGCAGTCAGGGAGGCAGTGGCTCCTCGAGGTTCTGGGCAGAGAAGGGCCTTTGCCCTCCCCTGTTGACCAGGAGTGCTGGGCTCAGAGCCGGTGGCCTCAGGCCCTTCTCAGTCCCTGCTTAGCTGAGGTTCTCCAGGCTTAGGTGTTTCCCAGCCTTCCCTGGAGGTGCTGCCAAGGCCTGAACCTGAGACCTGGAAGAGGCCCAGCAAGGATGACTTGCCTTTGCCCTGTGTCCTGCTTCTGAATCCAGGGAGAGGGGCTTTCTGCGCTGCTGAGCATCCTTGGGAAGTTCTTTGCAGAGAGGCATTCTGGGCTCCAGGCCTCTTCGCGCCTGAGGTGGAGGGCCAAATGCTGCCTCCTCTGCCCTGGGGGTGTGCCAGCCTCTGCTCCTCCAGCCCTGGGTTGGGAGGAGCCAGAGGAGGAGGGGCTGGAAAAGGAAGTGTGGAGGACCACCACCAAGCCCACAACGCTCACACAGGCTAACCTCCCTGTCTCCCTTTTCCAGTCCAGGGCAGAGCAGGAGGAGCAGCAGCAGTGGATGGAGATGGGTGTGTGTCCCCCATGGGTGCCCCCCCCGCTAGTCGCTACCTGAGGTAACAGCCAGCCTCATGGTGGGCCAGACCATGGTGGACCAGTAACCCATTCTGGCAAAGACCTTTTCATTCGCCAGGCTTCTGAAAACATGCCCTGAGTGGCCTTGATCTGAGAGCCATCTCAGCACCATCCTGTTTCCTTCGCTGTTTGACCAAATTGTTCCCTTTCATTTGTAAGTTGTTTTAATGCAGTTCTAACTGCTGCCTTGAGGGTATTTTGTGCTTCGGAGGTGAGATATAAACAGACATGTGACAGGCTGATTTCCACCTGTGCCTGGGGATGCTCCAACACCGACCCTTCCTGTGAGCTCAGTGACTGACAGTGCGCTCCTCTGCGCCAGGGAGGGGCACGGCAGTGTGGCTGACTTCTGGGAAGGGTGTGCTGGATAGCAGCACCAGTCTGGTTCTCCTGGACTTTCCATCTGCCCCCAAACCCCCCCCCCTCCGGTGCATTTTAATTTATGTCTTTCACCTGGAATGAATATTTTCCTTTAGGGAAGAAACTAATAAGCTCCCATAGAAATAAATTATGGAGACCATCCTGGACTCCCAGGTACAAAAACAGGAGGAGCAGAAGCCTGCTTTGCAAGACTGTCCTGGGATCATTTCAGTGGGGTCCCTGAGCTTCTTCTCCACTTAGGAGCCCAAAACACAACTTGGCATCCGGTGTCCAAAGAGGGTGAATGGAAAGTGTGTGTGTGCGGGGTCAAAGATGGTGTCCCTGGGGAAGACACCGAGCCTGAGAAGCCTCTCTGCCTGTTGCCCCAGGTGCTCCTGATGTCCTGACTGTACTGCCAACAACCCTGCATTGTGTATGTGTGTCTGGTTCTCTGCAATACTCCCTGTGTAGGTGTGATATAAGACACTGAGCAGGCAGAAAATGAGCATGGAAACCTCTCTGGAGAGTGGGGGATAATAGGATGCAATTGTGTCTTTAAAAAGACTGTCATAGAGACAGAGACCAAGAGAAAAACTTAGCATTGTGTTATGCAGCCCAAGAGCAGGAGAGAGAGAGTATACAAGCAACAGGGGCCAAGAAAAGATGGTTGAGCCTGTCTCCTCCTAGCAGGCGCACCTTCGGTTCCACACAACCCCTGGACCGAGATGAGCCGTGATTCAAAAGCAGAGCTGGATTAGGAGCCCACCAGAGACACAGGCCGAGGCCCCTCCACTGTTTCTCAGGGGTCCGCCAGGACACACCCTCGCTCGTGCCCAAGAGCACTTCCTGAGTGCCCCCCCTCCAAGGCTTGCCCCCAGTGGCAGTGAGGGTTGCTCCTTGGCGGAGGATGGCTTCATTTGAGGCCCTGCACACCTGAGACTGCTGTTCACTGTTTCTCCAGCAGGTGGAATTTGAAAAATGCCTGCACTTCTTTATGTATAAGGCTTTTTAAATTCTGCCTTTCTGTCTGGCGGGAGGGGAGAGAGGAAAGCAGACAAAACAGCTAACAAGTTACCAACCACCCTGGAAATTTGTTGTTTAAAAATACAACAACCTCCCACTGCAGCCCCCAAAGCGAGCACAGGCCAGGGCAGGAAGTAATTAAAATAGTCCATAGAAGGCAGCGTGAGAAAGAAAACAAAGACTTTCTCCAGACAGTGGGCTGAGGCCAGGGAGGGAATCAGATAGCTCCCTGGGGCAGGGAGTTCCACAGCCTGGCTCTGCCACAGAGATGCCCTGTCAACTGTGCCATGGTCAGCTCCCAGACGCACAAGGCCTCCCCCCCACTGAAATCCATGGAAGGACGGGAGGGCTTGGGGCAGGCAATCTTCCACCTGTCCCGTCCCACAGCACTCTGGCCGTTGAAGGGGATGACAAGCAGCACTTTGAACTGAGTCCTGCAACCGAGTGTCACCAAGGCCCAGTGACAAGGGTGGAGTTACCTGCTCTAGCACACCAGCTCCGGTTCGCTGCAGCATTTTGCACCCACCAGACTTTCCAGGCTTTCTTTCGGAATGGGCTTGCTGGCTGCCGGTTCAAGAACCATTCAAAGCCACTTAAAAACCATCCCAGACATGAAGTGAGAGCTTCTTCCCACTTTACGGCTGAGGAACTGAAGCACGACAGGTCCTGCAGGCAATGTCCATGCCTGAACTCTTTGTCCAGCACTGCTGGGGCCCCCACCTCACACAGCCTCCTCTCCCCACTTCCTCACGTCCCCAAACGCGGCCAACCCCCCCCATTATTAGAGTAAGAAATATGCAAAAAAATGCAGTTGTCGTGGATATGCAGACTTGCAGCTCATCTGGGACATCATTCTCTGAGGGGGATTAAAATGTCCCCCACCTTTCCAAGAGGAGCAGCTATGCCCTGTGCGCAAAGGGCTCCATGCCTCTTAGCCCCCTTGCTGTGGCCTGCGCGGTCTCTGCTGCCTGGCTGTGGCCGGCCGGCAGCGCATGAAATATGCATATCTTCTCACCTGTCCTCGTATCCAATTCGTACCTCCAGTCATGTATAAAACATTTGGGGCGGGGGGAACCACAGACTTAGTCCTCATGTATTTTGGATGAGGCTGAACTGGAGTTTCAAACAGATAAACATAAAAAAATATTGAGGACTTGAGGGGGAAAAGAATTAGTTCACAAATGATCAAGAGACCAATTTGGAAACCTCTCTCCGGCACATGGAGCCCCAGTGATTGGCAAAGCGGCCCAGCTGGGCTCCTGGGCAGACTCTGGGACTGGGCCTTTGCAAGACACACTTCTCCATCCTCTTCAGGCCTCCCTTCTGCTGCCCAGCAAGGCGACAGGTGCTTTTCCTGCTGAGAAGGGCTCTGCTGACAGGAGGGGGCTGTTCCTGCTTTGGGAAAAGAGGTCAGTCCAGCTGACCAGCGGCTCCCTTCTGCATTGAGGAGGCATCTTGGAGGAAAAACAGCTTGGTTTTAGTGCCTGCCTTAGATGGCAGCCACCCATGGACGTACTGTGGTTCATAATCCGTATTCTAGAGACCATTTGCTGAATGTAATGCAGGCCCATCAACATAGAATTGGTAAAACGCCATGGCATTGGTTGGCAACCTTCAGTCTTGAAAGACTATGGTATAGTCCTACAGCACCCGGTATTCCCAGGCCGTCTCCCATCCAAGTACTAACCAGGCCTGACCCTGCTTAGCTTCCGAGATCAGACAAGATCGGGAGATAGTGTTCAGTATAGGGAGATGGTTGGCAACCTTCGGTCTGGAAAGACTATGGTAGAAGCCTGCAGCACCCGGTATTCCCAGGCGGTCTCCCATCCAAGTACTAACCAGGCCTGACCCTGCTTAGCTTCCAAGATTAGACAAGATCGGGCATGTGCAGGGTAACAGTTGCTTATGGTGGCAATGGGTGCAAATGCCCTGGCTGCCAGGTTTGGGGAGGTGCCATGCCCCACTCCCCCCCTTTGGTTTTATCAGTTTGCTTTCACTGTTAGCTGCTAGGAAATTTGGGGGTTTCGTGAAAATTGAAAAGTGAGCTAAACGGAAGCCATTAAAACAAGTCACCTGCCACCTGTTTAATCAATCAGTCCATCAATTTTCGCCTAGCCTGGAATCTCGGGTTCAGAGAGAGGCACAGGCAGGCAGGCAAATTGCTCCTTTGTCTGACTTCTGAGATGCCCCTGCAGCCTGCGCTCCTCTGTGCCCTCCCACTTGCCACCTCCCTGCCCCCATCCCAGTTTCTGTGGGTTAATTGGAGAGAGAGAGAGAGAGAGAGACTCTTGACAGGCTTGCCAGCCCAATCCGCCATGCATGGGATCTAATGGGACAGCCACACCCCAGAGGTACTTTGGGGAAGGCTTGAAAAATGCACTGGCTGCGATGGAAGTCTTTGTGGGCTGCAGCGCCACGGCTGGCCTCATTGAAGTGGCTTCAATTCTGTCTCCTGCCTCTTCGATCTCTAGCAAGGAGCACAGCCCACGCTGCTTGCCACCCGCCCCTGCACTCCTGGTCGGGCCAGGGCTGAGCCCTCGATGGGGGGACGCAGGGACTGCCTGCTCTTTCTATTTATTTCATTTTTTGTTGGGGGGGCTTTCCTTCCTTCCTTCCCAGATTAGGAGTCCACTGGTGTTTCTTGAAAATGCCTTTAATCAAAGGCTAAAAAGCAGGGAGAGAAATGCTCTTGGAGGAGTGCGCAGGTTGCCCCCCCCCCCGCACATGAATATTGATGCTCTTCTCGGAGAGATATTCTTGGAGAGCGGGGGTGGGTGGGGGGCCCAGCCCAGGAATAAATTAAGCCCCCCTCCCGCTGCCTCCCTTTGGGTGACACGCCGTCATTACATCAAGCTGCGCGCTGGGCTCGGATCCGGCCTGGGAGGATGCAAATGCGGGGTGGGGGCAGCATTAGGAATGCAGCCGGCGTCCTCGCGAGCCAATTAATCAAGCCGCGGTGAGGAGAGGTGCCGAAGCGATGAGTTCGCCCTTCGCGCTGATGAGGCCGGGCGAGGGCAAGCGCGGCTGCACCTGAGCTCGTCGTTAGGCAGGCAGGCAGGCAGGCAGGCGGCCGCGAGGCATGATGGGAAGATCTCTGCGCCTTTGTCTTGCTGCTGAAGGATGGAAAATGTCAAGCTGTTCTTTGGCTCTGTAGCCTGTCCAGGCCGCACTCTCCTCCTCCTCTCGCTGCACTTGCCAAGGACGGCCTGCAAGATGATGGGCTTCCGGGGCTGAAGACCCCCTCCGTTTTTCCCTGAGCACGTGGCCATTGCCCACTGTCATGGCCGGGTGCGCAAACGACTTGACCCCACGAAGTGAGTCACCCCCAGTAGGCCCATTTTACAGAGAACATAAGAACATAAGAACAGCCCCACTGGATCAGGCCATAGGCCCATCTAGTCCAGCTTCCTGTATCTCACAGCGGCCCACCAAATGCCCCAGGGAGCACACCAGATAACAAGAGACCTGCAAGGCCTCCTGGGAATTGTAGTTGAGAACATAAGAACAGCCCCACTGGATCAGGCCATAGGCCCATCTAGTCCAGCTTCCTGTATCCCACAGCGGCCCACCAAATGCCCCAGGGAGCACACCAGATAACAGGAGACCTGCAAGGCATCCTGGGAATTGTAGTTAAGAACATAAGAACAGCCCCACTGGATCAGGCCATAGGCCCATCTAGTCCAGCTTCCTCTATCTCACAGCGGCCCACCAAATACCCCAGGGAGCACACCAGATAACAAGAGACCTGCAAGGCTTCCTGGGAATTTTTCTGGAGGAAAAATCCATTATGGGGTACAAGCCATGATGTGTATGCACAACCTCCTGATTTTAGAAATGGGTTAAGTCAGAATGCCAGATGTAGGGGAGGGCACCAGGATGAGGTCTCTTGTTATCTGGTGTGCTCCCTGGGGCATTTGGTGGGCCGCTGTGAGATACAGGAAGCTGGACTAGACGGGCCTATGGCCTGATCCAGTGGGGCCATAGGCCCATCTAGTCCAGCTTCCTGTATCTCACAGCGGCCCACCAAATGCCCCAGGGAGCACACCAGATGACAAGAGACTTCATCCTGGTGCTCTCCCTTGCTTCTGACATAGCCCAGTTCTAAAATCAGGAGGTTGCGCATACACATCATGGCTTGTACCCCGTAAAGGATTTTTCCTCCAGAAACTTGTCCAATCCCCTTTTAAAGGCATCCAGGCCAGTCGCCATCACCACATCCTGTGGCAAGGAGTTCCACAGACCAACCACACTCTGAGTAAAGAAATGTTTTCTTTTGTCTGTCCTAACTCTCCCAACACTCAATTTTAGTGGATGTCCCCTGGTTCTGGTGTCATGTGAGAGTGTAAAGAGCATCTCCCCAATGCTCCCCAATGCAGAAGGGGAAGCTGAGGCTGAGAGTGTTGCTTGCTTGAGGCCAAACCTCAGGCAGAGGCAGAACTGGAGCCCGATTTTCCCATGTTCCCAGTCCAACCTTCAGACCGAGGACCAGTTGCTCTCTCTCAGCCTCACGGGGTTGTTGTGAGGACAAAAGCAGGGAAGGAACTGTGTGCAGGTACACCACCCTGAGCATTAATAAAGGCAAGTCCTGATGGGTGCGATGGCACAGACAGCCTCCCCCCCCCCCGGTGACAGCCTGAAACTGACTGGCTGCTGGAGGGGGGTTGGGAATGTCTTGCCCCCCCCACCAGATTGGTCTTTGATTATTTTTTTCCTCACCTGCTGCAAGCAGTTCAAGCTGGCAAACGTAGTGCTGCAGATGGAGTCAGCACAGGGACTGGTGGCTGCCCAGGAGGCCTGTGGTTCGGTCCAGAGGCCTCCAGATGTTCAGCCAGGACCACAAAGTCAGACTCCTCTGGGTTGTCTACACTTGGGGGAGGGGGAGGCATTTTACAGCCCCCTTTGCAAGGACAACTGCGCCCTGCCTCTGTTGCTCAGACCCAAAACAAAGAGGCGGAGGAATGTTGCGAGGAGATGGACCTGGGCTACAAACCCCTTCCAGGGGGGTGTGGGCCTTGTTTTGCAAGGGAAGGACACCCCCACTGTGCAATTCAATAGAAATGATCCCAAGATGCATCCTGATTGGTGGGGGGGGGGGGGAATGCAGAGGCTGTTGCCTGAGGCTCCTCATTATATGCAGAAGCACTTCCCTGGTTTTAATTAGAAATAAAGACTATCTTACAGATATAATTAGTGCCAGGTGGCAAAGGATGAGAGAGGACAGCATCAAAGCTTCATTGGGGGAATGTGGAAGGCCAGGTAGGCCCCTCAGTGCAGACCCCTTTGTGGGGGGGAGGAAGCATCAGATCACAAAGAAGGGGAAACTGGGGAACAATTGCTGGCAGTGATCCACCCCCTCCCCCGGCTGGCTTGCGTGCCCTCCAGGCCTGGCTGCGGGAATAGAAGACAGGGAACCACATGGGAGAGACTTTCCAGGCGAAGCCATCCCGTTGAGGAAGGGTGGAAGTCCTGAGCACAGAAGGTTTGGGCAGAACACATGCGCTCCTTCCTCACACAATGCAGTTAAGCTGTGGAATTTGCTGTCACAAGATGTGATTATGATCATTAATTTATGTGGGTGAGACAAATTGGAGGAGGAGGAGGAGGTGAGGCCATTCAGCAGCAATCAGTGCTAAGTGGCACTTCCATGATTAGAGGTCATTTGCCACTGACAACCAGTGGCTGGGAGAGGAGCAAGAGCAGAGGGCCAGGGGCTTCGTGTGAGCGTGACAGAGGCAGGGCGCTGGGCCCACTGGATCTGCTTTGTTGGGGAAGCTCCTTGGACTGTCTGGAAGCTCCACGTTCAGCAGCTGGAGGCCAACAGCAGCGACAGCCGCCCCCCTCGCATCCTCCCTGGTCGCTCCCAAAGGCCTCAGGTTGCTCACTGTGAGAAAGAGACAGCGCCTTTGGTCTCACCCACCTGGTGTTTTGTGTTCTTAAGGGATATCACAACCGTCTCAGCAACCAAGGCAGCTGCCCAGAGAAGCTTTGGCACAGTCCACTGCCTGCCTTGGATGCTTTCAAGGAAAGGCATCGGTCTGGGCTGCATTGCCAAGGGGAGGGGGCTTCCTGCACTAGAAGGAGGGGCAACGTGCGCGGTCCTGCTGGGGGTGGCACAGAGAGGCCTGCTGCCCGGGCCTCTTTGGGGGACTTGAGAGACAGGTAGTCGGTTGTCTCACCCAATCCCGGCTCCCTCTTTCATTCTGCCTTTAATTTCATTTAACATCTCATTTGGCTCGCTCTCCTGCAAACCTTCATGGCCCCGTCAGCACGGCCAAGGGTGCTGACAAATCCATTCTCTCCGTGATTGATTGCAGTGCCTGCTCACCGGTGGAACTGATTACTGAGCAAAGGGCCATGTCAGGGGCTTGGGCTCCCCCGACAGGCCTCCGCGGAGCTGGTTTGGGAGAGTCACGGTGCTTGCAAAGAAGCAGGACGTGAAGGGATAAGAGGTCCCCATCGCCTTCCCGGGCCAGCACCCATCAAGAGGTGCTCTGTGGTGAGGGGGCCTTGGGGACCAGGGCAGGCAGCACTTAAGCCCGCTGCAGCATGGCACCCGCATGGCCAGCGTGCTGCTGCCACTCGTCAAGTCGACACACCTGGCTCTCTTCCTTCCTCCTCCTCCATCCAGTCCACACCTGCTCCGTGATGGTAGAAGCCTCTGCTGAAACTGGCAGGAAATTGACCTAGCGCCCAGCCAGACCTCCATCTGCTCCATTGCTGTCCTCTTCCTCCTCAGTTATAAAAGCCTCTGTTATTGCTAAAGGCCGCACCTGGGAAACACAGCTGGAGTTGTTGGGGTGATGGTGTGTTACCTTGCTTTTGAGGAGAAGCTTAATGGGGAAGTTGTTAGAAAAAAGGAATGGGAATAGTGAGGAGGGCAGCTGCGATTATAAGATAGTGAGTGTTGTGGGAGGGGAAAAGGGAGAAAGCAATTCAACCAACTTAAAAAACTCATTTCTCTTCCCGGGAAATCACACATGCAGGCCAAGGCTTTTCCCGCTGGGTGTTACCATCTGGTAACATCTGGGTGTTACTGGCCAGGTTGCAGACCTCAACAGGTGGAAACCCTGGCCTCTGAGCGGCCCGCTTGGAGGCAGGCTGTGCAGCATGGCCTTTCCCAGTTTGAAGAGACACTTGGCCAACAGTCTGAGGCAAAGAGGCAAAGAAGGAAGGCCCATAGCCAGGGAGACAGACCAGGGACAGACTGCACTTGCTCCCGGTGTGGAAGGGATTGTCACTCCCGAATCGGCCTTTTCAGCCACGCTAGACGCTGTGCCAGAACCACCTTTCAGAGCGCGATACCAGAGTCTTTCGAGACTGAAGGTTGCCAACAGTGAGCTGGGTGTTGCCCACAGGGCCTGTGAGAGGATTTTCCTGCTTCAGAAGGAAGCCCATGCCTGGCACCTTCTATCATCCTGCGGAATTCACAACACCGAGAAGTTGCGGTTGCAGCTCACACAGGGCACCAGGTGGAAATGGACCCAGAAATGGCCTGTTGGTTTCCTCCCAGTATTGAAACATCACTTTTCTACTCTTCCAAGTGGTTTACAAGGCAACGGATGATGCAATTCAGATCCACAGGAAATATCTTCAGGGGGTCAGGAAAGAGCTGCTGTCAACATGGGGGCTCCACTTCAGCTGAGCACCCCCAGTTGACCGTCCTTCCCCAGAGGTCTGCCCAACCCCCCTTGAAAGCCACCTAAGCCAAGTGGGGCATCTTCACAAAGCAGGACTTTCCTGATCCTGCCTCAGGTCCTCCATTCTACAATAGGATGCTTTTGGTGGCCTCACAAGCTGGTTCTGACAAACATCCACATTGGGATGTTTGAGGCTTACAATTGCCAGATCCGTGTTTAAAGCGAATAATAATAATAATAATAATAATAATAATAATAATAATAATAATAATAATAATGTAGGCAACCTTCAGTCTTGAAAGACTCTGGTATCGTGCTCTGAGTGGTGGTTCTGGAACAGCGTCTAGTGTGGCTGAAAAGGCTGATTCGGGAGTGACAATCCCTCCCACACCGGGAGCAAGTGCAGTCTGTCCCTGGTCTGTCTCCCTGGCTATGGGCCTTCCTTCTTTCCCTCTTTGCCTCAGTCTGTTGGCCAAGTGTCTCTTCAAACTGGGAAGGGCCATGCTGCACAGCCTGCCTCCAAGCGGGCCGCTCAGAGACCAGGGTTTCCCACTTGTTGAGGTCCATCCCTAAGGCCTTCAGATCCCTCTTGCAGATGTCCTTGTATCGCAGCTATGGTCTACCTGTAGGGCGCTTTCCTTGCACGAGTTCTCCATAGAGGAGATCCTTTGAGATCCGGCCATTTATATACCGCCTTTCTTGGTCGTCAGATTTCTCCTCAGACTTTATTCAAGGCGGTTTACAAAGGCAGGCTGCTCTAAATCCCCGTAGGATTTTTACAATTGAAGAAAGGTTCTATCTTTCAAGAACCACAACATTTCAGATGGATCTGAAGAGAAGTCCCTCTGCCCCTGCCCAGGAGGTGCTTCTTGTGGAGTGTGCTGTGGGCGCCCACAATCGGAGTCTGTGTTCGGATGTGCCTTCAGCCTCTCTTGCATGTGAAGACGGTAGGGGGATCGTTGTCTTATTTATTTGTTAAGGGACATTTGTATCCCACCTTTCCTCTCCTCTGAGCAGTCCAAGCGGCTCAGACAATTAAAAAGAAATGAAACAGTAAAAATATCAAATCGGTCAAAATGGAAACATGCTGTGGGGCTGCAAACGTCTTTTGCTCCGGCCTCAGTGAAGCCAACTGCCTTCTGCCCAACAAAAGTGGCTTCTGGTGCGAAAGCGACTGCCTGGGACTCTCAGAGAGCTCAGCGCTCCACCCGCATTCTGGGCATGGGCCAGTGACCCAGGGCGTGTGACCCTGTCCGTTGTGCCTCAGATGAGGTGAAGGGGTGCGGAGAAGTGCCTCACTGCAGGAGCTTGCTGGACAGGATTGGTGCAGGGCAAGGCATTCCTTTGGGTCACACCTGCTCTTTTGGGAGCCCCGTGGCATGTGCAGCTAGAGAGAGGCGGTCCATTTGTACTCCGCGCTGCTGGATCAAGCCTGCTGAGGGTCCCGGACACGACCCGATGCGCCTCCTCTGCTGGAATTTCTGTTTCTCAGCCTGCAAGCAGCACTGCTGCACAGAAGTGGGCAACCCACCAGCCCCTGCAGCGTTCCTGCGCCCTCTGAATTCAGCAAAGACCAGCCGTGGTGTTCCTGTTCGGCTTTGTGCTCCTGTGAGTCAGCAGGGCAGCCCAGCCTGGAGCCTGGCGGAGGGAGGCAGGGTGCCCACCCCAGGCCTGACTCCTGGCCCAGAGCCATGAGCCCCAGCATGACATTCCCTCCGCAGCTTCCAATCAATACCGGCGCTCAGACTTCGGTTGTGTTTACCTCCTTGGGATAATCAGGACCAGGAGAGGTCTTTCAAGAAACATGTTAATCCACGAGAACACCGGCCATGTGGGAATCCCGTTGCCGGGAAGCGGCAGGGCCTCCAATTGCGGCATAATTCATTTCACAATGTATGAGGAAAGTTGAGTTATTGGGACATGTGACGTTTATTTAGTTACACATCCCCGGTGGGAGTTTTCAGGGGCCATTAATGTGGCGTATTTGCATGGCTGGCTGACATGCCTCTCCTTGTTACTGGTGTCTGTATTCGGCGACCCGCGCACTCCATTTCCATTCAAAGTTTGGCAGCCGCGGTGTCAGGGCTAAAAATGGAATGGGCCTCCCTCCGAAATGAAATAATTTTGTTGTTCAGTTCCGAGCGATTTTGTAATTTCATGCTTGTGTATGATAATTTTATGCTGCCTTGCGCCACGTAACTCAGCTCTGCCAACACTGACAGGTGATAAATACAATCTTTTCCGCCCGGCGTGCGACAGGCCAGCGCGAGGGAGAGAGGAGGGGAACGCGCCCGCCTTGCGTTCCAGGTCTCGGCAGTGCCGGTGCTCGGGCGAGCCTTTTCTTCCGTAATTTCATGCCTCGATTCAGGCAGGTTTGTCCTCGCAGTGGGTTTGAAGGACCGGGCGGGGAGGGGGAAGAGGAAGCCAACCTGCTGCGTGCAAATCGACGTCAGAGCTGCCACGACCGTTCTGTGCCGACAGGGGAGGACAGGGATGACTTTGCCGCGTCCCCAGAACACAGCTGTGTGCCGTGATGGAGAGCAGGGCCTTCCTAATGGCATCCACTGGCACTGGAACCAAAGAAATGGTTTTTACAAATCTGCTAAACATTTGAACAGCAGTCTTTTTTCACATCTCTCACTAGGCCAGCAATTTTTATAACATTCACTTCAGAGGAGTCTTGCAAAAGGTGATGCTCTTCTGGAGAGAGGGAAATGAGTCCCGAGATGTTTAGCAACAGGTCAGAGGACAGGACGGCTGCAGGTGGGGTGGAAGCCCCAGGTGAAGCTCCAGGCAGTGGTGGTGGCCTGGGGAAGGCAGGGCTGAGGCCAGAGCTGGGGAAGAGCAGCACCACGCTGGGTGTCCTGCTGGCATCCTGGATCTTGGGGACCTCCAGCTCTGGTCTTCTGGGAGGCTTGGAGGTACTCCAGAGGAAAGGGAGGAAGAGGAGGGCCTCCTCGTCCACTCAGCCCACTGGGTGACCAACTTTGTAGAGTTGTCTCAGGGTGAGAAGAGTCGGGGGGGGGGGGGATGACTAGAAGTACTGCCCTGAGCTCTGTTGAAAAGGATAGGAGAGAAAAGCTGGATTCCCAAGAGAAATCATCCAGTGCTGAGACATACGAGGGTAGGGAGAAAATCAGGCATGGACCTCTCTCACCTGCCTCTCCCATGGCAAGGACCTGCATTGCCTTTGAGCTTGGCTTTCAACTGACTGCACACACCTTTCCGTGACGGGGGTCCCTGCCCTGAGCCCTCTCCACCTCCTCAGTGAGCACCTTGTCTCCCGGTGCCTACTCTGAGGCTGAATGGCTCTGCAGCCATGGAAGGCAGGACGTCTAGCTAAACAGTGTCTCACCTTATCTCCACGTGGTCAACTGCATGCTAAGCAGATATGCCTGGGCCACAGGGTCAAGAGATGTGCTGCTGAGGGGGAAGAAAGTCAATCGCTTGATGTGAGGTGAGGAACGGCCTCAACGGCCAGGACTCGGGAAGGCCAACCTTCTCTCCCAAAGCATTCAAAGCGCTCTGCTTTTAAAAGTGAGACAACCAGGAGTATCACAAGTCTAGCGCCCCCATTGCAGCAGCAGCAGGTGGCCAGATCTTGCAGAAAAACAACAAGCAGGTCCTGGGAGCAGAAGGTGTGTTGCCGGATCGACATCCCCTTGAGCATAGTGGGAGGTTTTGTTCAGAATGTGGGACAGAACTTCTCACGACCACGAAACTGTCCTTGTTCCAGGCAGCCACGGCAGGAGCCCCACTGCAGGGTGAGTTCCCCTTCAGAGGCACATGAAGGCAATGTGTTGAAGGGCAGCACCTATCTGGAGCACAGAGTGTTGATGTGACACCAGCATACTGGGGGGGGGGCGCGATACTGCCATGAACTTACTTTGCCATGTAGTTTTCCTACAAAACGACCTTCCTGCCTGGGTTTTTTCGTCGTGCCACAAGCGGCCGGCCTCTCCCAAAAATCCAGGTGAAACATACATAACCATTAGCGACTCTTAGAATCTGGCAGTGCCTGAGCACCGATCTATTTCCCTGGGAATGGTATGTATTATATTAAAACTATATAAAGGCTTTAATAAAATGGTGGGAATGCAGCCGGAGCGAAGGCTCTCAATCTGCGGGGAGAGGAGGGGAAGCCGCCTCTCTCTGACGCCTATTAAATGTTCCAGCAGCAGATGAAACCCTATATTCTGCCAGGAAATGAGTTTGCCACCAGCCGACTGGGGCTGTCGCCTAGGCTCGGCTTTACCACTGTCATTCCTCTTCTCTGAGCGGCAATACATTATCAGGCCTCCATTTTTCATTCCTCGCTGCCCCAGATGCAAATTTCGCTCTCTGTTGTTTATATTAGGTTTTCAAATATATGGAAATCCAGGGATGGGGAGGTGGGCTCCAAGGCCAGAAGGGTTCCCGTCCCAGACTTGCATTCCCTCTCCTGACAGTGGCACTGGGGCAGTGCTATCGGGCCCCATTTCAGGGCTCCATAAAGTCAGAGTCTGCAGGCATCCTGGGAAACGAGAGGTGCTGCTTGCCCTCATGGTCCTGATTCGGCAGAATCGGTCATTCTGAGCACCTCTGTGCTGGAGTGCTGCACGCAGAGTACTTTGCCACAACCTTGCCAGCTTTGTAAATATGATTATTCCCAATCTGCAGATGGGGAAGACTGAGACTGAGAGGCAGTCACTTGCTTAAGAGCCCAGGAAGAATTCAAGGCAGAGGAGAGACTAAACTGAGGGGGTCCTGATTCACAGCTCGGCCTTGAACTAGCACCAGCACTCAATATTTATCATCATCATCCTCTCTATCCTGCCTTTCCCTCCCTGAAAGAGAGGCACTCAAGACAGTCAAAATGCAATGAAACTAAACTCAGCAGAGCAGCCACAAAAAGCCGGCACGTGTAAGCAGCAGCCCCAGCCAAAGACCGACAGATTCCATTCTTCGTATTGGCCCAGCAGAGCAGAACCATCTCCTTGCTCATTCCAGAAAAGTCCAGGCAAGGCCCCAGGACGCCGTTTCCAGGGATGTCCCCACCTTGCAGTAGGTCCGGCCTGGAGACTGCCGGAACATGGGCAGCTTGCTGGCTTAGCCCCTTTCCAAGGGCTTCTTTGCTAGCTGGGTTTCTCCAGCCCCACCTTTTCCCTAGAAGACCCGCTGGGAGCCTCACACTCGTTGGCAGGACATTCCTGGGAGCTGCAGTCGACTGAGGAAATCTCTCCATCTCCCAAGCCAGGCCCCAGTTCTGCTCAGTGCTCCTTTTCCAGAAACGTGGAGCCAGGGCTGTTGGCGAGATCTTATTCGCGGAGACGAGACGGCCAGTAATCTCAGAAGGAAGGACCGGCAGACTTCTGGAAGGACTGCCTTCCTCCTCAGCCGTGGAAGGAGAGTCTTCCTCCCCACGACTGGAGAACTTCCAGGAGCTGCCCCCATCTCCTGCCCGCCCTCTCGGCTATGCAGCTCTCGTGCGCTCCCCTCTCGCTCGA
The DNA here is from genome assembly GCF_035046505.1 of Tiliqua scincoides. NCBI lineage: Eukaryota > Metazoa > Chordata > Lepidosauria > Squamata > Scincidae > Tiliqua > Tiliqua scincoides. Next base: position 11,825,799 of record NC_089834.1, read on the forward strand.
CTTCCTGGTGTTTTGTTTGTGTTTGGCAGATTTCTTGTTCCAAATCACCGGTCCTCCTTGTTACATGTCTGCATGCATAATCCAGACCTTATTTCCTTGAGGAGTTGTGCCAAGATGCTGTGTGCCGTCCCTCTGTTCGTTAGTAGGGTAAAGGTGTTTGGAAAAGTGCCTTCCTAAAGTTCCTCTCGTCCAGTCTGCTGTTTTTGCTCCCTCTTTTCTGAAGCCCCATCCTCAGAAAACTTTCTCTGTCGGACCCTAAGCAGCCGTTCCCAAACTGTGAGCCGTGTGTGCCTGAGGGAGCCACAGGAACCAGCCAGGGGAGCCACAGAATCCTTGGAAAAACCCACCATCCTATCATTGTACAGCCCCAACAAGGAAGGGTAGCCAATAGTCCAGCAGCTCAAGGGAGCCACGGGCTGAGGAAGTTTGGGAACCTACTGATGCTAACACCAGTGCATCCCTGGACAGTGGTCTTCCTCTTCTGCCTGGGAATTTGCAGGAGGCCTGGCTGTGCTGCAGCAGCCCCGACTCATCCCGAATGCAGGGGGAGCGCTTGGGATGACAGGAGGCAGCAGGGATCGTCATGAGCTGGCCATCCATCATGACTGAAGGTCAAGTCACAGGTGACTTCCATCATTTTACAATTACACACTGCTCGCTCGCTCTCTCTCTAACACACAGGCACACACACTCCCCATTTCTCCCTGGCCAGGGTTTCCTGAAAGTTCCCCCCAGCCCAGAATGTCAGTGTGGCTGTTGCTTCTGGTCTGTCCCCCCCCCCCGCTTTTCTCCTGCTCTCCCATTCTCACAGTAGGTGCTTCCTAAATTCTCCCCTCACTGCCACGTCAGGAAGAGGCTCTGGCATGCCCCTGGGGGGGCGGGGGGCAGAGGTTCTCCTTACCTCTCTGCCACTTGGGTTGGGCCTGCCTCTCCTTCCCTCCTCAGTGCGCCCTTAGTTAATCCTAATCCTTTCCAATCCCATTTTTCTTCATTCCTCTTTTTCTGTTTTTCTCCAGTAACTCAACGTCTCTTGGCAAAGCTCTCACTGAGCCATTTCTCAATTTCCTTCCCTTGGCCTTAAAAGAGCCGGAAGGTATTTTTAATAGCATTGTCAAGATCTGATTTTTTTTCCAAAGAGCCTTGAAATCTTTTATTTCCCTGTTTGCGAACTGGGTGACCCGCACACTGCCTGGCGACGGGGGGAGCAGCGCTGCTGCTTCTGCAGGGAAGTGGTCCCTGGCCTTTTCTCCCCCACTAATTTATGGGGGTGCATTTGGGGTCACCCACTTTCTTCCCACGATGCCCTGTGCACTAGAACAGCTGTGAAACCCTTCTGGCCCCTTCCTGCGGAGGCTCCTCCTGTCCTGATGTCCTGCCAGGAGACCCAACAGGCGAAGCAGTGCGCCAAGCTCCAGCCATCTCCACCTTGGATGGACAACCAGATGTGCGGGCTGTGGTGGGGGGCACAGGCAGCTTCTTCACTGGACTGACTGGGGAGCTTGTTGTTCCATTGAGGCACCTGACCCCTGCTGGGCTGGCAGCTGCAGTGGGCTCTCTGGGAAATTGCCACTGGGTTCCAGAGAAGGCACTTCCCAGGCCTCCCTGCCAGCGCCCCCCCCCCCACTCCACCAGCAGCCTCCATGCCTCCCACTGGTTTTGTTTGGGGAGACACTGGCTGATGCATCTGTGTCCATGAGATACATGCAAGCGCATGCAAGCATGTATGATTTGATAGCTCTCATCTCCACCCAGCCTCAGAGTGACACATATCCTTTCAAAAACAAACAAGTAACTGGAGATAACACTTGGACATTTGCCTGGCAAACCCACCCTTTTCTTAAAGCCATTGTTCTGAAAGGGAGATGCATGCGCTGGGCAGGACTTACAAGTCACAGTAGGTATGTGTAAGCTCTTGGTTTTAGAGGCAGGCTGCCTCTGATTGCCAGATGCAGGGGAGGGCATCAGGACACAGGTTGTGTCTGTTTTCATTGGGTGGGCCTCTGCGAGATACAGGAAGCTGGACTAGGTGGGCCCTTGGCCTGATCCAGCAGGGCTCTTCTTATGTTCTTGTGTTCAGGAGCAGACCGAACAAAGCAGAACATGCATGTCAAAGCAATGGCAAAAGAATGGTGGGACATTCCGGGATGGATCCCACTGGTCCCCGGAAACCTTGGCAGCCAGAGTGGCTCGAGGGGGGCAGCCAGGGTGGGTCAATGCGCGCCTCGTGTAGATAGCAGGATTTTTAAAAAATGCATGTAGGATGTGGTTTGCTTGTCTGAGGCACAGGCTGAGCTTCTGGGATATCACTGAGTGTTCAGAAATGATTCAACTACAGTGGGAAAAACAACAACAACAACAACAACAACAACAACAACAACAACAACAAGGTATTTATATACCGCCTTTCTGGTCATCGGATTCCTCCTCTGACTTTATTCAAAGTGGTTTACATAAGCAGGCGTTTCTAAATCCCTTAAGGGGATTTCTACAATCATAGAGGTTCTCTCTTTCAAGAACCAACACTTCAGAATGGATCTTCCTGGCTTGGTCTCACTTCTGGCCTCCAGTTCTCCCACGCAGGCTGACAAGAAAAACTTGGAAAAACCTGCCCAGTGTTGGAATGTTTTCAGACAGGGAAGTGAAAAGTCACCCTCTCTTCGAAAAACCATACAGTGGCCTTCGCAGCTAGAGGAGGGTGTTCTTCAAAGAGAGATGGAGGAACTACTTGGAACTGGAGACAAAGCTCTCTGAAACTGCAGGTACAGTGAGTTGAAATGGGAGGGGGGAGTAGACAATGGGGTATGAATGAAATCTCTGAGGAAGGGGGGGCAGAAGAGTCGTGAACCAGGTAATGAAAGTAAGCCGCTGATACCACTAGAGACCAAGACCCTCACCCAAGGGCTCTTCTCACGCTGTTGACAGGCAAGGCTAGTGGTGATGTGGTGGGGATGTGGGGTGAGGGAGCCAATGGGGCAGTGAGGTTTAAGAAGTGGCCGTGAAGCGGAGTTGATCCCTGCGACCTGAGGTGCTTGCCAGGCCTGGTTCTCAAACCCAGTCTCTTCTCCGCCAAAGATCCCAGGTCTCCCTGGACTCCACAGCCCAGTCAGGCTGGAACTGACACCCAGTCAATGGTTTCCCTCTGCAAAGTCTGCTGCCCCCTCCCTGTTCCGAAGAGCCATGGTGTTGGTGTTCATCGGCGGACAAATCCTTAATTGGCGGGAGGGGGGGTGGGCAATGAGAGGCAGGCCTCGATCTCCAATGCCCGCCTTGGCGTCTGGGCTGCTGCCAGAGATCCAGTCTGCTCAGGTGCACCGTTCCCAGCAGAGAACTGGGAGCAGGGGGGAGGGGGAGGAGGAAAGGGGGCGCCTTTTCTCCCTTGCTTTCAATTCAAGGTCTGCTCACTGCTTGAACGATCAACATCATTTCCATACTATAATTACATTGGCCAATCCTCTCCTGATTTTACTGCTATCTTGTAAGCCGTCCTGGTTGTGAGTAATTTAAAGCTATATGAGATGTCAGGCGGCGTGAAACAATCACCCCTCCAAGAAATATGGTCTGAGATAATAATTGATAAGTCCCATTAGGCTGGGGGGAGGGGGCGCCACTTCCTCGGTGGCCTCCTTCAGGATGGCCTTGTTGACGCACTTAATGCAGGTCTTGTCTCGGGGCGTCATTGAAGACGGCACTCTGATGCTCCGGCGTGGTTGGCCCCTCTCCGGGGGGAGCTGCCGGGGAAGCTTGGGGTGGGGGCAGTGGTGAGGAGAGAGAGAGCACAGCAGGGGAAATGGACACCACCCAATAGCCTCACCCCCTACAGTTCAAGATTTCAGCCTGATTTATGGGTGCCTTTCCAGCTGCATAACTGACTTCCACCCATTTGCTCTGTGGACGGTCTCCCTACCCCAGGTGCTGCTGCAGAATCCTGGGAGGCTTCTCCATGGGTCCCACTCACCTGCTCTTCGCCCCAGAATGGCGCCTTTTCCAGCGCCTCTTGCTGGTGCCTCTTCTGCATTCCCTTTTTTGACATTGTGAACCCTTTGGGAACCGAGATCCATTGATGGCTTGATTTTATCATGTAAACCGCTTTGTGAACTACCCTGGCTGAAAAGCGATATATAAGTATTCCTATTATTTTATTGCTTCATCATAGCCTGGCTGGTTCTAGTCTGCAGTTTGGGATCTGGCCAAGATCCTGGGAATCACAGAGGTATCTTCGTAGGATACTTGCTGTTCCAAGCTGTGTCAATTTCTGAAGCTGAGCTGTGGAATTTGCTCAAGGCCGAGAATGTTGAGGTGTTTCTTCAGACTTCTAGGCACTGCTGCAAGAGCTCCAGTGACAATTGACATAATAGTGACCTTCTCTCTATTTGTATGATGATGACGATGATATGCAACTTGAGGCGGAGAAGGAGAGGAGGCAGGAAGAGTTGATCTTGACCTAAACATGGGACCTGCAGTCTCATAAACACCCACTGTAGACACAGCCCAGTGGAAGCTGCTGGGCCGAGAAACTCCATGTTGGAGGGGGCAAAGCCTTTGTTGGTTGAATGTGGGCTTCTGAGGAACGTCCTCTTGTCCATGCTAGTTGAGCATCCTGTGATAGTCTTCTTCACATCATTACAGCTGCTTGTGGCCTGCGCGGTTACCCCTCTGTACACATCCAGAAAGCGACCCTCTCTTGCACTTGGGCAGGAGGGCTGCTCTAGAGGGTAGAGCCTCCGTTAGCCCAAAGATAACATCAGAAGGTTGCCAGTTCGAGGACACCAGCAGCTCCCGGAACGGCTGAGAATGGCAAGACCTTGAAGCAGCTGACAAGCCCAGTTGAGTGATTCCACCTGCTCTTGGTGTGAGCAAGAAGCGTCTTGGCTGCCCTCCGTGTGAGAGATGGAGCTGCTTCTCAGTCTGCCTGCGAGACCTGGAGGCCAGAAGTGAGACCAAACCAGGAAGGTCCACCTGAAATGTTGGTTCTTGAAAGAGAGAACCTCTATGATTGTACAAATCCCCTTGAGGGATTTAGAAACGCCTGCCTGTGTAAACAGCCTTGAATAAAGTCAGAGGAGGAATCCGATGACCAGAAAGGCGGTATATAAATACCGAGTTGTTGTTGTTGTTGTTGCTGTTGTTGTTGTTGTTGTTGTTGTTGTTGTTCTGGGCTTCTTCAGCTCTTCGGCCCTTAGCCTGATACTGACCAGCAGGTGCTACCCCACATGCCCTTGGACTTGGTTGACCACACTGTTGTAGCGAGGAGGTGGAGCTGGTCAAAGTACAAATCAGTGGCGGTAGCAACCCTGGAACCAGGAAATTGCGGTCTTTCAGAGAGAGGCTTCGCCCCTATCTTTGAGAAGGGTCATCACTTGGTGCCAGAGCTTAGTCTTTGCCTGCAGAAAGATTTCAGGCAGCAGGTGATGGGAGCGTGTCTCCCTCTCCCTTCTGGAGACCCCGGAGAGCTGCTGCGGTCAGAGGAGACAACTAGGGCTGGAGCCATCAATGGCCAGAGGCAACTGTGGGGAGCTTCATGTACTGGTCCTTGTGTGCTGCCTTGCCATTCAGTCCATCTGAGTGTATTCCTCAGGCCCTGACTAGCTCCCTATCTGGCCTTCAGATTGACTGGAGCAGAGCCTTAAAGGAGCCTTGCTGCTGGGCGATTTCAATCTGGACCTGAGCTTTAATGTACAGGCTGCTTTCCCAAAAGGTTGTGCTTAAGGCATCTCAAGCAAGGCGACAAATCAACAGCACAACTTGCAAAGAGGCACTGTCAAAAATTCCGTAGATGTCACCAGTTCTTTCAGCTAAGAACAATCCCAGCTGTTTAAGAGGCACATCAAATGCTTGTCAGCAGAGACCATCCCAACCATTCAAGAAGCTGCTGAAATTCCTTTCAGCAGTTTCAGCAATTAACTCTACCAGCATGTGCAATGGGGACACACAGTTCCCACTCCCTGAAGACTACAAATCCCATGCTGAGCTGTGACCTCGAGCCGTTATTTGATTGGGTTTATTTTATGAACTTATACCATTTCCCCCCACCTCGTGACCCTTGACCCCAACGTGGCTTAAAATAACAAGATGAGAAGCAGGCAAAGCACAAACAATAAAATACAAACCAGCAAAACTGAATATAAAACAATTGAACCAGCCAGTGAGAAACCCAAAGGAAAGAGCAGCGAAACACAGAGAGACAATTGTAGGGGGTCCTGCAAAAGCACTGAAGGCGCAAACACACGGCACAGATACACACCTCAAACCCAACCTCTGCTCAGACCGACATGCAGGTTCCTTCTGCAGAGCAACCTCTGAGGACTTTCAGGGGAAGGCAGACACTTTTCTGAAAGACAAGAGACATTTCTCAAAGCGGGGGGAGGGTCTGTGCCCCCCCCATAACATATCGCAGCCAGAAGTACAGCGCAGAGACCAGAGGATCCACTGGCTCCATCAGGCCTGGCTGAAGGTGTGGCAGAACATCCAAGTTCTCCCTCACCCACTCAAGGGGTGGGCTCGGGACCGACTTCTTCAGGGAGGAACTTCCAGAGCCCAGGTCCTGCGTGTCAAGGAATCACAGTGCAGCCCAGGCCCAGCACAGTTGCAGGTCAGGCAGGGAGGCTCCAGACCGGCAGGCCGGGGTCCACAGGGGGCCCTCTTCAGCAACCTGCAGATGCGGACCTCTGCTGCCAGCCCTGACGCTGCAGGCCAGCTCCGGCTGTGTTGCTTGCACGTGTGGTGCCATCCATGGCGATGCCTGCTCAGTGCCAGTGCTGCTGCTGCCTCCCCGGCTGAGGAGCATTGCTGTGAGAGAGAGCAGAACTTCCCCAGGAACCCGCGAGGCCGCCTGTGATACGTGTGAGGCCTATAACCCACTTGCTGTTTAATTGGCTCCAGACTAAACAGGCGATAGTTATCCAATTAGGGGGCTATATACAAAGTGTCCTCTGTCCTGCTGTAGCTCAGAGGCTCACGGAAGCATTTAACTGCTAATAAACAAGGTGCTTGGCTTAATTTGAAAGGTTATTGCAATTTAATAAGATGAGGCTGCAGCGAGGGAAGCTGAGCGCAACACCACCCTGTGGAAGTCGGCAGCGAAGGCTGAAGCCCGGCAGGCCAGGGGACGGGGAGGCCTCGCCCCCGCTCCGCAGTGCCCTGTCCCTGTGGGACTGCCGGGGGTGCAGGAGTCACACCTCTGGGGCCAGGCAAGCTGCCACGTCCACCCACAGCCAATTCCTGCAGCAGCAGTTCACGTCAACAGCACCCAGAATTCCGTTGCCTGGAGAAAAGGACGGAGCCGCCCTGGCGGAGCTCACGCTTGGCAGACTTCCTTTCTCAGCACCTGTGGCGAAAAGGTCCAATATCAGTCAACAGCAGGGAAGAGCCCTGAGGACAGGCGAGTCCCTGGGTGACACGGACCTGGGTCTGGTCCAACTCCAGCAGTTTCTCATGCCCACACGGTCTGCGTCACTCCAAAGCTGACCTCCAGCACCTGGAATGTGAATTGGCCTGGCAAACGATCGCCCCACAAGTGGCAGGCCCCACTCTGCCCCAAATGGGGATTGGGTGTTCCATCTGGGAGCTCTCCTCCTTTTTGCTCCCACCTCCAGTCTAAACCATTCCAGGAAAGCAACTTCCTTTCTGAGGCGTGTGGCACGAAACTCTTGCTGAAGACATCCCACAGACTAGTGTGCCCTCCCGCTGCCTGCAGATCTGACCCTGTTTGCCTCTCTGCAGCCTTCAGGAGCCCAATCAAGAGGAGAAGCCAAGTGCCCTTGTGGTCTGCCTTGTCCAAAAGTGGCAGGATTTCAGAGGGGAGGGGAGGCAGGGCGGGGTGAAGCCCAAACAAACAAGTCAAACTAAATTCTTTGGCAATTATACAGACAAACAAATCACTTTCCCCCAAATTGCTTCTTTGGGGAATTGCAGCTCCTGGAAATGAAACGCAAACAGATTATTAAAGAAGAGATTCCCGTTGGGAGAGAAGCAGTATTTACAAGAGAGGATGTGCCTAGCTGGACTCCTAATTGCTGTTCATTATCTCATATTGATTTAATTAACTGCTGCTCTCAGGTCTAAATTGCCTGCTGTCCTCAGCAGGAATGTAGGAGTTGGGGTGTTTGAACCGACCTGGCAGGGAGGCGAGAGGAGCCCCCTTCCTCCACCAACCCTTCCAGTGGCACATGACACCCCCGGTCGGTCCCTGAATGGGGGTGTCATGACCAGAGCCCCGCTGGCGAGGGCTGCAGGAGGCGGAGGCTCGTCTCCCGGCTTTCTTCTCGCCGCTTCATCCGGGTGGCTTTAAAGAGCTAATTAGTGGGAGTCGTTATTCCGTAAGCCTTCATGATGCGGGATTAGAGCAGCTTGGTGGGAGCCAAGGAAGACAGATAGCCAGCCAGGGAGGATGGCTGCTCGCAAAGCACATGGTTGGGGGGGGGGGGAACGATGACACACTCCATAGCCTTGCTTGGCTTCCCATGAATATTCAGGCCTCCTTTTCCCATCAGAAGCACCAGCAGCGCCACCCCTCCCCCAGCTCCTTCCTAGGCAAGTTCAGGGGCACAGAAACGAAATCCCGAGCGGAGAAGGAGAGAGCAGAGTCATCGTGGTTATGTGCAGGAGCGTCACCAGGACTTGCATGGCCCAGTACAAGAACTCACTGCGTCTCCCCCACGATGGACCTCCTCCCGTACCAGACCATACAGAATAAACAACAAAGTCATATGCTCAGCCTCAATGCAGTGACATCACTGGGGTTGGTGCTATCCCCATTCACTTACTTACTTACTTACTTACTTACTTACTTACTTACTTACTTACTTATTCATAACCAGCACAAACATAGTGGCCAACTTGATGACAAACCACTGAGTTCCAGTATGAGCTCTGATGCATGGAAATGAGAGCTGGACACCTACTAACACCCGATTGGTTCTTTACTGTGTCGTAATCAATCAATCAATCAATCAATCAATCAATCAATCAATCAATCAATCAATCAATCAATCAACAGTATTTATATACCGCTTTTCAACTAAAAGTTCACCAAGCGGTTTACAGAGAAAAATCAAGTAACTAAATGGCTCCCTGTCCCAAAAGGGCTCACAATCTAAAAAGATGCAAATGAATACCAGCAGACAGCCACTAGAACAGACACTGCTGGGGTGAGGCGGGCCAGTTAACCCTAATCATACCTCATTGGCTCTCAAAACCAATTTGATCATTTCTGAGTGATGCAAATCCACTTTTTGTTACATCAGGCAGTTGTGTTTTCCTTTTTCGGTCAATTGGTTATAACGTTTGATAGAATACAAATATTTCATTACATTCTGCATGAAATTTGCTTTCCAACGACATAACGTGACGCTATTATCCATGCATATGCGCTTTCCCAAAGCTTCCAAAATTTTGGCCGCTAGTGGTGTCACAGACACCCCCAAAGGATGTGGGTTTGCACCTGATGCACTCCCTAGAGATGTCACTGGTTACGTGGAATGTGCCTGATCGGAGGAGATTGGAACCCCAGTGACTGGGAGCAGACAGCAGGCCTCCCCACTGGAATCCCTGCAGACACTGGGAAGCAGGTGGCTGGGCTGGCTAGGCCGACTATTCCTAATTCTTTAGGCCCCAGGTGGGTCTCTGGGTGGGTCTTTTGCACCCCTGGGCAAAGTGTTTTCACATTGGTTTCAGTTGGGGTTCGCTCTTCTGCTCTTCCCCCTTTTTCACAAGGGCTGGTTCGCACACGCGTGTTCCTTGCCTGATGACTTCAATGTCAAGCGATGTCTGTTTTGCATGTGGACAAACCAATGCAGGAAGGAAGCAGGCTCAGAACTTCCGAAGCTCACTCCACATTGCTTCAAACACAAGGTTTAAAAAAAAATCCTGAATAAATCATGCAAATCCATCCAATCTGCATATAATTGCCTGGGCTGCCTGCATTGTTCTCTGTCTCCCAGCACAGAGCCTGGATGGTCCCAGTCTCTGGCAGTTTACCCTCCCCCTCCCCACCACTGACACCCTCTTGCCTGCCTCCTCTAGGCCTTGCCCACATTTTCTTTCTGCAGAATTACAGCAACAGCCTCGAGATCTTTTTCACACTGTCAGTGGAAGCAAGTGGTGCTCCTCCAAGGGGCCTGACCTCAGACTCCTTTGAGTGTGTGGGGTGTGACAGCAGAAGGGACCCCCACAGCTCTGGCGGAGAGTGCCTTGAGTTCTGGAAGCGACCTATGGAGCATCCACCCCTTGGTCCACCTAGCACAGCACTCTCTGGCCTGACGGGGAGTTTTCACGGCCCCACGGGAGATGCTACCAGCAGCTGTATTTGTGACCACCTGTGTGAAAAGACAAGGGCCACCCCAGCTACTGTCCCTCGCCAAAGGGGAAAACCTGGAAAGAAAGAAAAGGCAGCAGTCAAACCCTGGGCAGCTTCTGGATGCAATCCAGTTCTTCTGCACAAAGCTGCAACACTGGAAAGAAATGCAAAAAACCCCCAGGAATAATGGGGGGGAGGGTTGCCACTAGTCCCACTTCAGTATCAGGTGTGTGAACTGGTCTGCAGTGTGGTCACAGAAGCTGCGACAGACGGAGGGACCCTGCAGCTCTGAGGGCAGAAGGTTGGAGGGTTCCTCCCTCTCTCCCTCTCTCCCTCCCTCCCTCCCAGTCTGTTGGATGTGATGCCCAGCCCTGTTCTGTGATGGGCAGGGGGAGGAGAGGGTGTTGCACCCTCCTTGTTGTGCCCAGCTCCCCCACTGCCCCAAAGCTGCACTGGTCAGGCCTCTGTCTGTGCCCCGCAAGTCTCGGAACACAAGCAGGCTTGGGCCTCAGCAAAACCAAGAGCACCAGCCACACCTCATGCTTGGAGTCTCTCCTTCACAGGCTGGGCTTCTTTCCATTCATCCAGTCCCTGCAATTTCCCTTCGGTTTGGTGCATTATAATGAAGCTGCAGCTCCCACTTTTCTCCCTGACAGCCTACAAAGATCAATAAGGTCTTAAGGCTCCTTGTATAGAGACAGACCAGCCACGGCCAGGAAAGGAGCAGCCAGTTCCACTGCCCTGCCAGATGCTGAGACCAGCCTGGGGCACCTCTGGTGAAGCAACCACCGGGGCTGCTTGCTGGTGAGGCCGTTGAAGCGACTGGGCCCGGAGGGGGCCGGAGATCGCCAAATGGAAGTGGTCCGGAGACGGGCTTTTTGCATTAAAAGGAATGTGAGAGCCTGGAAGGTCGGGGGGGGGATGTGATGGTGTCACTACATCACCCTCAAACTGCCAGAAAGCCAAACTCCTGCAGGTGAGCACAGCACCAGGTGACCCGCAGCCTCAGGACACCTCCAACAAACTCTTTGCTCTCCTATTGAAGAGGCCCAGCCCAGAGGGTAGAATTGGCCCTGGGTTCAGGACCTGGCAACATCCCAGGCTGCAAGGCTGGGAGGAGGCCCTTCTGTGCCCAAGACCCTGCCTGTGGTGTAGGCCACATAGGCCTGTCTCAGTGCTGGGCCACGTCTTGGGACATGGAATGTGTCACCTGAGCCAACGGTGTCCCTGTTGCAGGACACACAGCGTGGTCGGCTCTCTTCAGGTTGTGAGGCTCATGCCGTGGAGTGACGGAGCGAGCTGGGATGTGCATCAGGTGCCGCCATCAATCCCCGGAGAGGAATCACTGGAATTTCCCACGGGGATTTGACATATCCTCAGACTCCGCCTCCTAAGGGAGCTCCCACGTTCGGTTCATCACCTCTTTCCTGAGCAGAAAAGTTTGCCAGAAGCCTCCCTGAGACATGGTGTAACTCCCGGGTTTCATTGCGAGCTGTCAGCGCTCTGTTGGGCGCCGAGTGTCGCCTGGCTCAGACGTGGCCCCTGCACCCCCAGACGTGGCTCTGGTTTCCTTTGGGTCACCCTGACTTCATTGCCAAGGTCTGCCGGATTGGCTTCTCAGGCGTAAACAAAGCGACGCATTCCGGGGTCCTTTACGGCTCCCTCCTCCCCCTGGGTGTTCAAGGAAAGAAGGTTTGAGCTGCTATGCAAATTGGCCTGTTAAATAAAGAATATTCCAAGGTGAGATAATTATGCAGTGCAGTTTCCTCTCTGCAGAAGGTGCTAAAATTTATTTCCCTGATGCCAATTATCTGCTTGTTAGTGCTGACATTATCACAGGCGATACGGCGAAGTGCTGCGGTCTGGTGTAAGCTCTCCAGCGTTCTGCAGCGGTGCCTCCATCTCCCGCCCTCACCCCACCCCCTCTATTTACAACTCAGTAAGATAAATGTCACTTTTTAAAAAACGTTAACGCCACTTGATATTTGATCTATCATTAAAGCATTGTGTGCACCTGGGAATGGGGAGACACCGGGCCCCGAGTCCCCAGAGTGGAATTCAAGAAACTCTTAAGGTGCCTCTTCAGGTGTGATCAGGGAGATGTTGGGGAGGATCAGGGCCTTCTGTTGCAGGTGGACTTCTGGGAGCCACACAGGGCCCCTCCTGGGGAGGGCACAGAGGCAGCCCTGGGACGTGGCTATCAAGGTCTCCGCAGCATCCTCAGACCACCCAGGACCCTTCTGTCTTGGCATTCGACCCCCATCAGAAGGAAAGGCAGCTTGGGAGCCCCCCAATCAACAGTAATTGTTCTGGCTAACAAGGAGGAAGCAATTTGCATTTACCCAATTAAACATAACAACACCCTTCTGGGCCATTCTGCATTCCCTCCCCATCCCTTGAAAGCCTGTTCCCCTGTTTGCTGTGGTGCTGGTCTTGGCCAAGTGGTGGATGAAAGTGGGGAGGGCAGGACCCACACCCTCTCCCTTCTTTCTTTTTGTTTGCTGTGTCCAGGTGGCCGGGCAGCACCCATTTTAAAAACCAGCCCGAGGACATAACAATTTAGACCCACAGTGACTAGGCAAGAGACGAGATTTTGAGGTAGCCAAGAAAATCTAATAGAGGCCAGATGAAATAAGGAGCACCACTCTTCCAGTGGCAGCAAAAACCAGGCAGGGTCAGGGGATCTCCTGGCAGGCAGGCAGGCAGGGAGTTCCACACCCTGCAGGCCATAAGGAAGGACGCCTTTTCCTTGCTCCCTCGACTGTGCCATTGCCAGTCATAGGGCGCACAGACAAAGAGCAGAGGAGGAAACCTGCAATGTGCAGTTGAAATGTAACGTCTGGTTATTTATGATTTATTTAAAAGATTTACATCCTGGTGCCTGATGCAACATACAATAAAACCCAGTAATGTTAAATACAATGCAATGGGCTAAAATACATAAACGATCGATATCATGCCATAAAGCAGCAAAATAAAGAGTGGAGCGCTTTGGAATAAAAATCCAGTAGAATAAAAGCGCCACCGAGTTTTATTATTTATTTACTTCTTTAGAAACAGAAAAACAAATGTCAGAACTGGAAGCAACGGGACGAAGCAAGGAGACAAAGCAAAAGAGGGACTGAGGCAACAACACCCTCAGCAGCGAACTGACCAAATGGGAGAGGAAAGAGACAAGTTTCACATCACGCCAGAATGCAGATGGGGGTGAGGAATAGGGAGGGCAGGTCATCACTGTGGCGTCTCACAGAGAAGCTTCTAGCTCTGGTTGCCACCAGCTTTGCTTTGCTTGGTGGTGACCCCCAAGGAAATGCCCTCAGGGAGTGGGCCGTCCCATACGGAGAAGGCAGTCCCTCAGACCCCCGCCCTGGTCCTGAGCCACGAAGAGCCTCGTAGGTCTGAATCAGCACCTTGGACAGTGCCCCAGAATGAACCAGCAGCCATTGCGGCCGTAGAGCAGTGGCTGGACAGAGGGCACCAAGTTCCCAGCGGATGCCACCCAGTGGCTTCAAGCAGGTGGTGAGCCTCACGAGGACAGGATAGGTCCCTGCAGCCTGCACAGGCCAATCTGGTTGGTCCCAGTGCATTTCCCGCTTCTGTGATCTCATCAGATGCAGTCTCCAAGGCAAGAGACATGGCCTCTTTCTTTGTCCTGCTCAGGCCCACACAGCAGGGCTGGAATCTGAGCAGCTGCACAGGGCGGGCAGCCTGGCAGAGCAGCAATTCCCCGCCCTACTGCTTGGCTTGCTCTATGACTAGCAGAACCAGGTTACATTATGCAAACTCAGAAACGTTGCACAAATGTGCCCACGTTGCAGAATTTGGATGTTCTTGGCACAGAGGACACAAAGCCCTGGTGGCCTCTCTCTCTCTCTCTCTCTCTCTCTCTCTCTCTCTCTCTCTCTCTCTCCTTGTCAGAGAGGATGCACAGACAGATCTGGGCACCTTTTCTTGGTCAGTGGCTCCAGATCGACCCTTTCTTGTCACCTGATTTCCCCACTCAGGAGGATCATGGGCTGTCGTGAGTCTGTCCCAACTAGAAGTTTGCCTGTGTTGCCTCTTTCTTCAGCAAGTAGCCCCACAGAGGAGGGAACCGGGGCCCAATCCAGGCAGGGGGTGACTGGCTTAGTTCTGCTGGATGCCCATCAAAATTCTTGGGAAGAAAAAGCATCTCCTCCCCTTGTTTTCCTTATTTGGTTTGGGTGAAAACAAAGCAGGTGCCATCCTTTCATTCCTGCAGATTTCTGTGTGACAAAACTAAAGACAGGTTAAATTATTTTAAATGCAACAATCACATTATTTATGTTAATTGTAATTCTTTTGTGTTGGTGGAAAATGTAACCCTGCGCTGAGAAAGCTAAAGCTGTTGGGGGCTTCCTTTGGGAATGACTGGCAGCAGCGTGTGTGCAAAATGGAGGAGGGGCAGAGAGAACAGGGAAGAGGAGGAGACCGGTTTGGGGCTGTTAACCAGAACTTTGTGGGGCAGACTCAGACCAGGCAAGGGGCCAGTTACATCCTCTTTGGGTCTCCACTCTGCCACAAGCGCCCACAGTCTTGCTCTGGAAGACTTGTTGAGGGGGTTCCACAGGGTTCCACCCTGGCATGGCAGAACCTGTGATTGTGTGGCAATCCTGAGATACTGAGAAGTCCCATCAAAGGGAGAACCACCCTTGCAGCAGCAAGGCTGTCCAGCCAGGCAGCATCTCTCAGCCAGGTTTACGTTGGCGAGAGGGTCTCCTGAGCTGTTTGCACTGGCCTGCTCCTACCCTGCAGGCCTCATCCTATCCAGTCTCCAAAACTGGTGCCTCGCCCCCCCCCCCCCCCGCAAGACCCCGGCAAAGTTTTATGAAACAGCATTTTATTAAATAAACAAACTGGAGCATTTCCAGCAGATTTATGCAGACTCCTTAACCACTCGCTGATTCGACCCATTCTGGATTTATCACTCTGCATTAACCTCACGAGCTCTCATAAAGTTTACTAAGATAATGTTGGCAGGAGAGAGAAGCGGTTTTTATGGATGAGTAATAATTACAAAACACAGGAAGCACTTGGGGAGATCAGCTCAGGCGGTGCCTCGTGTGCTCACGCGCTGGGTCAGCTCCTGCGGCTGGAAAGCACCTCCGCTGGCCAGAAGGAGCCTTTTCTTTCCCTCGGCTTCTCCCCAGGATGGATCCCCTTGAAACTCACTTTGTTTCCCACTGGGAGCAAAAACCAAACAGGTGAAAATGCAAACAGTCCCTCAGTGCGTGGAACAGTTTCCCCTCCAAGAATAGGAGCAGACTGCAGTGCTTTGGGGGTTTACGATCCTCCCCTTTGAGGCCTCCGAGCAGAGCTTTCCCACAAGGAAACTATTCGGAAGCTCGAGGGGCTGTGCTGGGCTAAAGCCAGATTTGGAGCTAGGACAAAGCCTCCGATCTGACCTTCATCACCCAAAATTGCTGGGGCTTGTTTGTGACGCTGCAATTCAAAGTTAGTTGGAGGAAAAGCTGGTGAGGAGCAGACAGGCAGGGTCACCTGCACAGCCCAGCCCAGTAGCGTAGCTAGAAGGGGTGCAAAGCATTCAATTTTGCAGAGTCTCCCCATGGAGCACAAGCGCCCCTCCCTCTCCCCTTCTGAGCCATTCTGGGTGGGCAGCAAAGTGGAGGCATATGCAGGCTCCCCCAACCCACAGTGGCTATGAAGGGGAGGGGGAGGGCTGCTTGCACGTTGTGGGAGACTCCCTGAAAAACTTAGTGCTTTGCCCCCCTCTGGCTACGCTACTGGTCCAGTCACCCTCATTGATGGCAGAAGCAGACACGCAGGCAGGTGGGCAGCAGAGCAGTCAGAAGACTGGAGCAGCTCCTGGCCAGGGTCGGCTGCAGGATTTGGGACTTTGCAGTCTGAAAAAGGACATTGAGGGCGGCATGGCTGGGATGTAGAAAACTGTGCAGGGCATGGGGGGGAGAGAAAGAGAGATGTTTTCTTCCTTTCACAAAGCTGGGACTTGGGGTCACCCAGTGATGTGGACTGAGGGGGAGATGTTGAACAGAGAAAAGATGGACTTCTCCAGCCAGTGCACCATTAGATTGTGGAACTCATTGCCTCAAGGTGTGATGATGCCCACTGTCTTGGGCACCTTTACAAGGGGTTGTAAATTCCTGGAAGACAGAGGCCCATCAGTGGCCCCTTATCAGGCTGCTATGCGCCAGCCCTGGGTAGGTGCCCGCCTGTCAGTCAGGAGGGGGTCTTGGTGGAAGAGGAGTCGGCTTCTTTGTCCTCCTGGTGGGCTCCCAGAGGCAACGGGGGGGGCTGTGGGAAATCGGGTGCTGGGTGAGGTGGGTCCCCTTGGGCCTGATCCAGCCAGGCTGTCCTTGCGTGGGGTCTGGAGCAGACTCTGGAAGCAGACACCCCATCAGGGTGGGTGTCATTCCGCCGAGCCTCCCTTCCCGCGCCAGCTCCCTCCCACCTGTTCTCCTGAGCATGGCTGGTCACCAACAGAATGTGAAATGGGCCTCCTTGTGATTCCCTCTGATTTGAAACTCCAGCCAGGCGGCATGAATAATGCAGAGGGCCCTTCCTCTCCCCTGCCTCCGAATCCTCAGAGGATGAGTGAGGGCTCTTGTCTGCCTCATTAGTGGCTGTTCAGCCATTTGATTTTTGTAACAATGCGGCGCTTCTTGCCAGAATTTTCATACCTCTTTGCGTCACGGAGTCAACACACAAGCGCTCCTTTTTTCCCCAATCCCCATAAAATTTTAATGGTATAATCTGCATACTTCTCTATTTCGGCGGCTCGCTTCCTGCCTGCCTTTTTTTCACCTTCCCCACAAAAAAGGGGGGGGACGACCGCGGAGAGCCACCGACTGCACAGCGAGGCCCCATCAAAGGGTCCATTAATAACCAATGAGCTGATTGGGGTGGTAATGAATAGGAAATGGCCTCCAGCATTTGGGTCTTCAGAGAACCCCAGACGGGGAGGGAGAGGGGAGGAACATCCAAAAATTCCCGGTGCCCAATTAGGGAGAACTTGTTCGTTATTAGTAATCAGGGCTTGTCGGGTGGACGGGAGAGTTGAGCAGCCAGTGAATGGCAACGCAAAGCTCAACTGCGCAGACCTGGAAGGGGGGGCAGCTGTGCAGGTGACTGTCCCAAGATCCTTTGCAAAGGAATTTGCTGCCAAGAATGGAGGAGCCGTTGCTGGAAGGGCAACTCTGGCCTACAGCCTCAGTGCAGTGGAGAAGGGGATCCGGTGCGGCCTCCATTCAGACGGGCCCACAACTCCAAGACCCGCTTCCTTCCACTGCCTCCAGCTGTCCACACTCCTCATCTAGTTACAGAGACCGAGAGGCAGGACTGCCTGGTGAGAGGAGAACTAAGCAGAGCCCACCTGTCTGCATCTTTTAGCACCCGCTAGCGGGGAGCCGGGGACAGCGAGAGCCTGGAGTGCTGCGAAGTCTCTGCAGAGTTTCAAGGCTGTTCCGTTTGCTCTTAAAGCAGGGGGTTGGTTGCTGGGGGGGGGTCAAGGCCACCACTTTGTGCTGCACCTCCTGGCACCGAGTTGCTGCTTCCGACCCAGCCTGCAACACGACAGGTGGTGTGAAGGGGACAGGCGGCCTCCCAAAACTCTGGGCCACCCAGTGACGCTGCTGGGCAGGAAGTTCAGAGCAGGCAGGCAGGCAGAAGGATGTTTCCAGCAAGGGAGGTGGACGAGCACCTGCACAAGGAGATCTGGCCTGGGCTCTTGGTCCCGCGGCTCAACAGAACCTCCCCTTCAGAGGCAGGATGAATTGCCCTGGATGTGAAAGGCAGGAGCCTGCTGTTTCCCTCAGCCCGGCTGCTGCGCTTCCTGCAGGCACATGGTCTGATCCAGCGGGGGTCCCCTCTGCTTTTTAACTCCAGCACAGTCCTCCCTGCCCCACTGCTCTGCCAGCCCAGAATCACCAGGTTGTGAAAACATACTAAGGTTGGCCCAACTATGAGACCAGCTGAAGTGGGTGCCTCAGGCAGCGGACGGGGAGGGGATGTCCACCTCCACTGCTTCTCCTCTCCTCCTGCCCACTCCCAAGATTGGAAAAGAGGAGAAGCGGGTTCGAGGGTCTCCCTCCCTTTTCCAGGCCAGAGAGTGACAGGAGCAGAGTGCGGTGCATCACAAGAAACTGTACCGTGGCATTTGGCCCAGCATCTCAAGGCGCCGAAGGGCTTGAGCGGCCCCTGAAACTCCACCTCTTTCAGTGGAGATTGTGCTTGCGCAGGAAGCCCACCGGCCAGGGAGAGACACGTGCCTCTCACCCAGCCAGCGCCTTCGCCTCTCAGAGGTTCCCCTCCCCCCCACACCACCTTTACCCAAAAGAAAGGCTTCGATTTGGAAGGCTGGGCGCCTCCATTTGTTTTTAACCTTCTCCTCCCCCCCGCCCATAAATCCTCCCCCTTGAGAAGGCTCCTGGCACATCGCAACATGGCGGCTCTCATAAATTTGGGACGCAGGACGTAAAGCATCCTCAACGCCACATGTCATTAAAATTGACAGGACCCTAAAAGTAAACTTGGAAAGGTTTCAGGAAGCATAAATTGTGGACTCTTTGTGTTGGGCAGAGGAGCGGAGACACCGAACAGGGGAAGGGGCGCACGGCTTCCAAGAGAGGCTTTCCGGAAAGAGGAGGGCTGGCGTCTGTGGCCGCACTTGTGAGAAGCTGGGAAAGCAGATCCAGGCAGGGTAGACCAGGCCCAGCAGACCCTCTGGAAAGCCCAGAATGGGGAAATGCCCTGCTGGGGACACGGAGGCAGCCCCTGGCCATCCCCTACCGGGCCTTCGTGGCCTGTCCCTTTGGAAAGTCGCTCCAGCATGTGGCCATCCCTGCAGGGGTGTTGGGCAGAGCTTCCCAAAGGCAGTGCAGGGGACGACGACACACCACTACTGCCCAAATTTTTAACATCTTGGTATTTTTGAATATCATATTCTATCTCATTTGATGTGGAATTCCATGCAGAATGCAACGAAACAAACTGCATCGAAACACCTCTATCCTATCAAATTTTACAGCCGAAAAACCAGTGGGGGTGGGCGATGCTTCATCACCACGCCCACCAACCATTGATTGCATGAGAGGAGGTCCATCATGGCCTCCTGCACTGTGTGGCACAAACCCTAGTGATGCCACTGCTCCCCCCTACCTGGTGGTGCTCTAGTCCAATGGGCTTCAGCCTTTTTCATTCCCATAAGTTGCTGCAACCCCACAATGGAGTCTTCGTGACCCACTGAGGTCCCAAACCCACGGCTGCAGAACTCTGCATTAAACAGCGCAGAAGGGAGAGTCCCGGCGCTTCTCTGCACCACCGGCAGAGCTCTGGGCCCGCCACGCAGGGTCACCGCGGGATTCTGAGAACGGCCTCCTGATCCCCCAGACCATAAATACGTCCCACTCGCCCTGCACAGTGATGCTGCTGTGGCCATCACACCCGCAAAACGCAGCAGCCGTAAAGCCCTCCGATAAATTACGGAGGCAAAAGCAAACATGGGTGATTTATGGCGCGGGGTTTGACTTTAATAATGTTTTGTCTTAGATTTTGTCCTAATTATAAATCATTTGCAAAGACAGTTTAAAATATAAGCAAATCTTACGTGGGCTGCTGATGATCTCCTTGACGCCTCGGCGGGCAAGATTTACTGGGCTGCATTCTGGGAATTAAGCGAACCCGGAAAACTCTGGAAGAGAGAAACACGGCAGAAATTATCGTTTTTGTCATAAAAGTTTGATTGATCAATGATTATTGTAAAACTGGGGTAACTATGCAGATGCCGGAATAAATCTGCAGCGGGACACAATTTATTATACAAAATACAATATTTCCCCCAATTTTGACCATGGCGCTAATACGGGCTTGACAGATTTACGCTGGTTTTAGCTTAATTAACTCTATTTGACTATATGTACCCTTATAATGCATGTTTCCCAAGGTGTTCCATGTGCATATTTTGCCTTCCCCTCTCTGGTGGTAGTTAAAGACATATTTAATCCTTGCTATAATTCTAAGCCCCTCTTTGCTTTGGGCCTCCGAGTCGGGAAGGGGAGGTGTTGATCTGCCGTCTTGTTGTTCTGGAAGAGGTGAGAAACCTGGAGGTGGGGAGCTGGATATCTCGGCTCACAGTGACCCAGCTTTGCGCAACCAAGAATAGCTAACGCCTTTCATCCCTTCTTTGCTGGTCATACTCAGGAAGCAGGGAGCTTTCCAGACCCCGTGACAGAAAGCGCTCCCCTGTTTTCGGGGGCAGGTGGAGCTACTTGGAATACCTGATCGAGGTACTCAGCAGAGCTGCTGCAGTTGCCCCCTCGTTGTTGTGGGACGCAGTGGAGAACCCCTCCCAATTGTCTACCACATGCCGCACAATGAGCTCAATCACCTCCTTAGCCATTAGCTGAGTGTCATACATGGGAAAGAAAAGGGACCGAACGGCAGGCTTCGTCTCCTGTGATGAGGACAATAGTGTGAGGCACCATCTACCCGTTGCCATCAATACTCAATTGCCCAACCAGCTTAAACTGAGGGACCCTCAGCTCTTATTTGCAGCCACTACAGTCAAGAGAAAATACCGTATTTTTCGCTCCATAAGACGCACCTGACCATAAGACGCACCCATTTTTTAGAGGAGGAAAACAGGAAAAAAAATATTCTGAACCAAATAGTGTAATAAAATATTTAATAAACTATAACAGAATAACATTTGAACTATCCCCCCTTCTTAGGGTGAATGGGATCATATATTGTATATTGGCAACCTTCAGTCTCGAAAGACTCTGGTATCGCGCTCTGAAAGGTAGTTCTGGCACAGCGTCTAGTGTGGCTGAAAAGGCCAATCTGGGAGTGACAATCCCTTCCACACCAGGAGCAAGTGCAGTCTGACCCTGGTCTGTCTCCCTGGCTATGGGCCTTCCTTTTTTGCCTCTTTGCCTCAGACTGTTGGCCAAGTGTCTCTTCAAACTGGGAAAGGCCATGCTGCACAGCCTGCCTCCGAGCGGGCCGCTCAGAGGCCAGGGTTTCCCACTTGTTGAGGTCCATTCCTAAGGCCTTCAGATTCCTCTTGCAGATGTCCTTGTATCGCAGCTGTGGTCTACCTGTAGGGTGCTTTCCTTGCACGAGTTCTCCATAGAGGAGATCCTTTGGGATCCGGCCAGCATCCATTCTCATGACATGACCGAGCCAACGCAGGCGTCTCTGTTTCAGCAGTGCATACATGCTAGGGATTCCAGCACGTTCCAGGACTGTGTTGTTAGGAACTTTGTCCTGCCAGGTGATGCCGAGAATGCGTCGGAGGCAGCGCATGTGGAAAGCGTTTAGTTTCCTCTCCTGTTGTGAGTGGAGAGTCCATGACTCGCTGCAGTACAGAAGTGTACTCAGGACGCAAGCTCTGTAGACCTGGATCTTGGTATGTTCCATCAGCTTCTTGTTGGACCAGACTCTCTTTGTGAGTCTGGAAAACGTGGTAGCTGCTTTACCGATGCATTTGTTTAGCTTGGTATCGAGAGAAAGAGTGTCGGAGATCGTTGAGCCAAGGTACACAAAGTCATGGACAACCTCCAGTTCATGCGCAGAGATTGTAATGCAGGGAGGTGAGTCCACATCCTGAACCATGACCTGTGTTTTCTTTAAGCTGATCGTCAGTCCAAAATCTTGGCAGGCCTTGCTAAAACGATCCATGAGCTGCTGGAGATCTTTGACAGAGTGGGCAGTGACAGCTGCATCGTCGGCAAAGAGGAAGTCACGCAGACATTTCAGCTGGACTTTGCTCTCAGTCTGGAGAGGTTGAAGAGCTTTCCGTCTGATCTGGTCCGGAGATAGATGCCTTCTGTTGCAGTTCCAAAGGCATGCTTCAGCATGACAGCGAAGAAAATCCCAAACAAGGTTGGTGCAAGAACACAGCCCTGCTTCACGCCACTTCGGATGTCAAAGGGGTCTGATGTAGAGCCATCGAAGCTCAGATGTCAAAGCATCGATGTCAAAGGGGTCTGATGTGGAGCCATATCCATATCATGGATATGATGTGGGACCATAAACTGGCATAAAGATCCCTCCCTTTATTAGGGTGAATGGGATCATAAATTGGCATGAAGATCCCCCCTTAAGGTCCCCAACGTGCACTCTTTTTTGCAGTATTCGCTCCATAAGATGCACACACTTCCCCCCCACTTTTTTTGGGGGGAAAAGTGCGTCTTATGGAGCGAAAAATACGGTACCTTCTGTGAGGGAAGTGGGACTGCGCCACCCAACTCTCAAGCCAGTGCCCCTCCCTAACTCTTCTCTCGCTGGCGATAGCACAGGTGCTCAGGGGAAAGGCTTGTCCAAATCTTGGGGTAGCAGAACATTGCACTGAGTCACAAATGCACTTTATTTTACTATCCAGAGTAAACACTAAAATGACTATTATTTTTCTGTTCTTTTACTTCTACTACCCCTTGCCATACCGACTTAAAAGGGTTGTTAAAAGGGTCGTTATAAAAAGTGGGTCATGGTGCTAAAAAGTTTGGAAACCGCTGGCCTAAGAGATATTGAGGAATCCATTAAAACACGTTTTACCCCTTTTCACCCCCTTTGGGGTTGAATTTCTAAAAATCCCTTCTTAGTGGGTCTATAAGTCATGGAAGGAATATAGTCCCCGAATTTCATGTTTCTCGGTCCAGGGGTTTGGGCACTGATAGATCAGTCAAGACATTTGTTTTTATCTCTATAGATACGCTTCGATTTCAAAACATTTGAAGCAACTCTTTAAACAACCACTTGATCAGGCAGTGTACAAGGCTGCAGTGCCACACCAAGCCAGGGCTGAACTCAAAAGCATTCTGGAGCAGGAATGTGTGTCTTTAGTAGCTGAAGAGGAGGGAGCCAGCCTGGTCTCCCACGGGAGGGCTTTGCACAGACGAGGTTCCTCTGCTGAGAAGGCCCTGGCTCTGGCAACCCGCTGAACCTCTGCCAGACAGGATCCCGAGGAAGGGCCTCCCTGATGAGCTTCACGAGCTTCTCCGAGTTGGTTTTGTAGCT
Source organism: Tiliqua scincoides (assembly GCF_035046505.1). Classification (NCBI taxonomy): domain Eukaryota; kingdom Metazoa; phylum Chordata; class Lepidosauria; order Squamata; family Scincidae; genus Tiliqua; species Tiliqua scincoides. The sequence continues at coordinate 11,849,107 of NC_089834.1, forward strand.
TGCTTTCCTCACAGGTCTGAGAGTTGCTGCACATAAGAGCTTTGGTAAAAAGCAACTTCATCATGGCGATCGCCTGCCCTGCTCCTTCCTCCCCTCTCTCCCGACTGGCTCTCCTGCAGGTCAGACTCCTGGGAAACAGCTGCTCTGAGCTGACACCCCCCCCCCACGCACACAGATCCTTGTGGGATCCCTCCTGCCACCATTTTGAGATCTTTGAGACCCCCTTGTTTAGCAGGAGGAAGAGGCTCCTCAGAGAGCTCCTCGGCTTCCTTGCCTGGCCAGGCTGCCCTTTCACCCACGCCTGCAAATGAGGAGGCCCAGATTTAAAAAACAAAAAAGAAAAAGAAAAGAAAAAAAAGAAAGAAAACCGCTGATAATTGTGACAGTAACTCACTAGGCCGAAGCTGACATGTCTCTAATTGCTGCTAAAATTGTCTGTGCCTTCTAGAGAGCAAATTATCACCAGAAATGACAGGAATAATGAATGAGTAACTCTGATGTAATGCAACAATTAGCCCTTAAAGACACTGTCTAATATGCTAATGCTGAACACCCACTCCTCGTTATTAAGTGGTTGATAATTATTTAATTATCTATCTGCCAGGATGATTTACTCGGGTTTGTTTAGCCGCAGATGCAGGGCAATCGCATTCCCGCTCGAGGTCAGCGCAAGCCGTCCTGTCCGTCGGCCGGCCTGTCCAGTTGTCTGCAGCGCTCCCCTAATTGGCGGTGTCGAGCCAGCCGCTGGGAAACCAGCAGGCCCTACCTGTGCGCGCAGGCCGTCCCCCCGCTGCTCCCTGGCAAGAGCCGAGCCAGAGCCGGGGATGCGTCTGCTGGCTGGGAAGGTTGTGGGCCGTTCTGGCCAGCCTCTGCCCCACTGCTCGGCTGTTTCCCTGTGGGGGTTTCTGGAACCCCGCAAGGTTCATTGCACCGGGAGCAACTGTCTTCCCTGCATGCCCAGAAAGCAGTCGCTCAGCACTGGTAGCCTGGGCTGTGCACCAGACAGTCCAAACCTGCATCGAGGGCAGGCCAAATTCGGGGTGCTGAGCCAGCCTGTTGCCTTCATGCCCCTTGCCGCTTAGTTCCCTGGTTGGCTTCCTAGTCTCAGGAAAGCTCTCTGCAAGGCAGCAAACCCTCCCCGCTGGAAATCTTACCCAAAGAGCAGAGCTTGCAGCAGGCATTGCTCACGCGTGTTCAGACTTAAGGGCTAGAAACTTGTTCCGTTAAAAAAAAGAAACAGGAGTCTGAGGGAGCTGCATTCACTGCAGTGAAACAGCCCTGCTGCCAATCTCCTTGCAATTAATCGGAGTGTGACTGTAGAGGTCTGGAGCTGCAGCGCAGAAGGCAAGACCCTAACTCTGAGTGTCCTCAGTTCAGTTCCCCTTTCCTGAAATCTACCGTGGTCTTTGGAGTACGAGAAAAAGAAAAGGGGGGGGGAACCTGGGAAAAGAATAGATTTCTTCTCTCCAAAGTGTGGCTGACACTGCAGTTTCAAAAAGTGAGATGGAAGACACAGTTCAGGCTAGTTCCTCTCAAACTTCCTCAGAAACTTTTGGGATTATTCAAGGGAAGACAAAGAAGTTTCTAGGAGACCCGTGTTACATCTCTGGGAAGGGGAAGCTGCACCCATCTGTGGTTTCGGCCAGATTCTTTGTGATTAGGGACGGCAGTGCTGTGAGACTGACATTCCATGATGGGGACAACTGTAGGGCAAAGCCACCCCCCCCCCCATGAACATGGACCAGAGCTGGAAAAATCTGCTAGTTCCTTGTGACTTATGATTAAGATGTGCCAGAGCTCAGACCTGCATGGGTAAAAATCCCTGCTCCTCCTGCAGTTTCGATGCAGGGAGAGCAGTTGGGTGAGGAAGGGATGCCTCTGTCTTGGTCAGCCCTTCTGAATGTGCCTGAGAGCAGCCAGAGCTCAAAGGGCGCGTTGGGTACCCTGGTCTTTCCTTTGGTTGACCAACTGCAGTGGAAGAGGCCAAAGTCCGTCCAGTCTGGGGAAGTCCAGCCATCGGCACATGAGAGTGGGGCGCGGTCCCAATTGCTCCAGCTGGGCGAGAGCCTAAGACCAGCCCGGCAAGTGCAAAGGACTCCCAAGTATGGCAGGGCACCCAGAACATGCTGTTCCGGACTGGGGTGGGGACCACCCAAAGTGGGTGGCAGGATCAGGAGCAAGATATGTCCTCTCTTTCAAAGATCAAGTCATGCTTTAGGGCCTTCAAGTGAAGACTATTAGAGTCAAACAAGAATAACTGTGCCAGGATTTAAATCTTTCCCCTCCTGCAACGCAGCTCAGCGAGACTGTATTTTCCGTGAATTAGTGTGTTCTTCAACAGTCTGGGGCTTTTTAATTAGCAGGTACCCTTGAAACCTTTGGAGATATATGGACCAACGTGCCTCCCTCTCGATGACTAACACCCCAAACATCACAGGTTTGCCTCTCATAACTCTGCCCTTGTCCTCTGGGTACCAGGCCCTTCTCTTTGTGTCGCCTAATTAGCTCTCCGACGCTGAGACGCATGACGGGCGGCCCAGTGGAGGAATCCGCTCTGATGTGATGGCCTTGCCAGAGCGAATTGAGACAGGGAATCTGGTCCCAATCCCTGCACTGGACTGGGCCCGTGTGGCAAGCAGGCCCCAAGATGCCCACCCAGGCCCTCTGTCTGTGCACTCCTTTCCTGCCAAGTCTCCTGTCTTTCTAGGCTACGTGTGAGTTCCCACCACAGCAGCTCTCCTGGGATTGGCACAGCTTGTCAACGTCCTGTTGCTGACACTTTTTAGTGTTTGCACAGATGCCACCGAGGTCAGCTCTGTGCCCGCATGAGGTGCCCTCCCTCCGATATAGCCAATGACCACTCCTGGAATGCTTCTTCTCTCCCTCCCAGAAGATAATTCGGGGCCATCAGGTTTGAACTCATCTTTCCCAGTGTGTAGGGTGCTCTGCCTGTCAGTTCCACCACTGAAGCCCCCCGGCTGGTGAGGAGAGGCCAGGAATGCGAGTCAAAATCAGGCTCTTCCTCCCCCTCCCCTGCCGGAGTTCTGGAGAGCAGATTCTGCAGTGAGTTTACTTGACTTTGGAGGTCCCCCCCTGCTTTAATGCAGCAATAATTCCTCTTCCCCCCCCCCCACATGAAGCAGTTCATTATCTGGGCTCTGTCTAGAAAGGTTCTTTATCATCCAATTCCTGGGGCAGGAACGGAATTTAATCTTCTGACTGCAGCAGCAGAGCCAATGAGCACTCCCCTGCAAGGTCGCTTGACCCACAGAAATCCCAGCCCATCACAGCCCATCACAGAAGCCTAGGCCAGCACTTGGGAGCTGCCCTGAGCCCCCTGGACGCAGAAGCAGCAGCCCTGGAAGCAGAAGCCACCCTCACACTGGCCCTGTTGCAGGCCTCCTCCTGGGCCCACCTGAAACAGAAGCTGCCCAGGGTAGGCACATGCTGTTCACACTCAACTACTCGCCATATTGGAAGGGAGGTGGGCGGGACTCCTGCCTGGTGCGTGGCAGACCCGGGCCTGATCCTGGGCCCAATCATGCGGTGTCTTGCTATGCTGCAGAAGACCTACTTGGGATCCCAGAGCACAGCTGTTAGCTAGAGTATGCTGCACTGGTGCAAGCGGCTTGCAGGTCTGACCTTGGAGCTCTTTCCTTCCTGTAGGGAGTCCAGGGTCTGGGGGGAAGGGCACTGGGTGGCCAAAGAGGTCCTGAGTTTTCTCCCAAGGTTTGGCGCTATCATCAATTTTCTTTTTCCTTTCAAGGAGAACCTTTGAGCTTTCTCCATCAGACCTAATGTGATGGGCAAAAAGTCAAAATCCCCGACAGAACTAATGGGCCACGTCATTCATCTCTTCCCCCCGAAGTGATAGCAATTAACTCCTGGACAGGCTGGGCTGGTTTGTGAGCAGTCATCAGGCCGCTAAGCGTGGGAAGGGGTGGAGCCGCCGCTCCTCTCCAAACTCCCTTCCGGGTGGGAGAAAAGCCGAGGGGTGCAGGCTCACCAAAACGGCCAGGAGACGGGAGCTCCTTGCTGGCGAGAAAAGCCTTTCTGGTTTGAAGACCAAGACCGAGGCAGCCCACAACAGAAGGGCCAGAATTGTCGCTTGCAGAGTGAAAGCAGGAGGAAAGAAGTTTTTCTCCCCAGGACTCCAGAATCCGGGCCCATTCAAGGACATGGGCAGGTGGGAGTTTTAGGGCCTCCAAAGGAAGAATTTCTTTGCATGGTGTGTGATGAGTCTCTGGCAGTGGCTCCCAGCCATGGAAACCAGCCAGGGGAGCCACAGAATCCTCTGAAAAGCCCACTGCCGTATACAATGTCTAGGGGTGTAGCCCTAATGGGGAGTCACAGCCAATGGCCCAGTAGGTCAAAGGAGCAGTCAGTCAAAGAAACCTTGGTCTGTGGGCTCCGCTGTCTCCGAGCATGGAAATGGCCCTGGCTAGGCTGGTTTGGAGGGGGGTGGACCACATTCCGGGAGCCCCAGTCAGAAGTCTCTCGCTAGACAGTGGCAGGTGAAGAAAGCTTCTGAAAACAGGCTGCAGGGGAGCAATGGCTGGGGGGGGGTCTGCCTTTCTGCTCAGGGGCTTCCTGGAGGCAGCTGGGGGGCCACTGTGGGGGGGGGGGAGGTTGCTGAACTAGGTGGACCTCCTTGGGCCTGATCCAGCACCCAAGTCCTGCTAGTCGCGCTTCTGCCACTCCTGGCTCTTTTGGAGAAGACTAACTGCTTGGATGCTGAGTGAGAAGAGGTGGCTGGAGGGAGAGCCTCTCTGTGGCCGCAGTTCCTCTCGCCAGGACCGGAGCCCCCCGACAGGCAGGGTGCAGTTGTGCAGGCCCCGGCCCCTCTTCCGTGGCCCGCCCTCCCTCCTCCCTCCCATCGGAGGCTACCTCGGAAGCGGCCCCATGTCGGCTGGCATCAGCCTCCTCAAGCGTGCCTCCTAATAAATTGAAAATGCCACCTTCTCCCAAACTGCATTATTACCGTTTGTAATTTTGATTGTTCATTTGCATACGAAAATTAGTCCTGTGACATGCGTGAATTTTATTTTATTCCTGAACTAATTATAAACAAGAATGCCACATTATTTACATAACTAATTATTGTTCCTTCTGTTCCCTCCGTTTTGGGGAAGGCGCGGCCCCCATTCGGCGCTGCTTAGCGATGCAAATGAACAATCAGGAAGTTTCCGAATTTCTTCCATTTGCATCAAATACAAATCCTTTGACTGGGAGATCAGGCCTGTTTCCATTTTAATAGGCCTAAATTGGCTTGATCTTAATTTGTAGTTAATTGGAATGAATCAGTCTTGTCTACCTGAGTAGATTTTTCCAGCCACTCATTGTGGATGCGGATGAACCCAGAAATCCGTAGCCCTGATGAACAGGGCAGTTTCCGCCCAGGGAGTGGACCTTCCTTCCTTCCTTCCTTCCTTCCTTCCTTCTCTTTGAGGGTGGTTGTCAGCCCTTCCCATCACTCCCATCCAGCCTCCCTTGGGCCTCTTCTTCCCACTCTTTGAGGGAGGTGCAGTGCACATTTTGCGCAACAAACGAGGGCGCCTGTAATTTATTATTTAGACTGCATCAGCGCCCCCAAGTGCGCTGGGTCGTTATTCAGACAGGCGCTCCCGCCGTGACACAGAGATGAAAGCCCCATTTCACACCGTCTTTGTGTCGTTAAGCAAGACGGGGTCCCTGGAGGTCTCAGGACTCCAGAACAGGAGCAAGCAGTTGACTCGCCGTCATTCTTCGTATGAAAATGAATCCAGCAACTGGATGGGAGTCCCGCTCCACGGCCTGACCGTTGAAGTGGAGCAAGACCACCTCTTCCTGGGGGTTTCCCTCCTCCAGTTGCATCCCTCTCCCAAAGGGAGCTCCACCTGGGACTCCCCTGTCTTGGCACTTAACTTTCCTAGTGTCCAGTGTAACAGTAGAATGGTGCAGCCCAGAGAGCCAAGGGAGAGGCCAACAAGAGCTTCCACAGGGAGTCATCCAGTGAGCCAGGCCAGCTCCTGCAGGGGACCCATCAGATCAGGAGGAAACATTTGGGATCCTTCATGCCTGTCAGTGATCATGTAGGTCTGGCAGCCTGACCCTGTTCAAGTGAAGCCTGTTGAGGGCCGTGGAGGCAAAAGATGGTGCTGCTGGAGGATCGGGGGGGGGGGCGGTTATGAAAAAGAGAGAGAACCCATTTTATTTTAAAATCAGAATTAATACACTAATTGATTAATAAATTAATGTGGAGTAGATGGACGTCTGGGAATCCCCACTGGAATTTCTGCCCTTTGGGATCTTTTAAAATAGAATATTAAATATTAATATTGAACATTAAAATGTCCACTATCACCACCACAGCGCACCCAACATTTCCGGGTGCCCATTCCTTACCTGCCACCTGGTGGTGCTCTTTGGGTGGAGCTGTGCCAGAAAAGGACCCCGGCACTCCCTCCTCCTGAGCGGGTTTTGTTTTTTTTTAATTCTGCAAGCCCTTTGGGGATCCAAACCCCCCCTCATGTAGTAACTGCCAAGTCAAGCCAAGCCCACCCACTCTGGCAATATACGGAGGGCGTCTAATTGGCTGTAATGGGATTAGGAACCTAATATGCTAATGTCTGGATGAGAATTTAATAAACTCTAATGTGATTGCAAAAAGGGGGAGGGCAACCCGGCTCCAGATCGCGCCGCCCGCCGGTGAGAAATAGGCAGCTGCAATTAGCCAAACAAAATGGGTTCATTACCATGCCAGGTACTTTGGCAAATGTTTAATCAAAATATTCCGACATGAAAGGGAATCTGTCTGCTGCGACGGGACTCGAGGCTGGAGGGAACCGAGAGCAGCCCAGAGGGTGGCAGCAGGAAGGCTGAGGAAGATCCGTACCAAGACAGCGCTGGGCAGAAGACAATGGTCCCCCTTGGACCCAAGTTTCAGAGGGGCGAAGGGGGATCCTTCCTCCCACTGTGAGTCCTCAGAAACGAAGTGTGGGTTTTGAGAGCTGGTGGAGAAGGGAAGCCTCCTTGCCCTGAACAGGGGCTCGTTTTGAGGTCCTCTTGAGGCTCCGGCTCAAAATCAATTTCGTGCTCAAGCAGCACGATGGACAAAAGCAGGAAGTCATCTGAACACTTGGCCCACGTGATGCCAGACACTGACTGCCCATGTTCATGCTGTGCCAGTCTAACGGAGTGCTTTTATATTTGCTTTGGCAATGACACTGTTGACCAAGCTAGGGCTGTGAAGCCCACTACTCTGCAAACAGGGTTGGCTTTGAGGTGTCGCAGCACACTCTGCCTGAAGAAAGCCTTTGGCCCAATAAATAGCTGGTTCTTTTTATTTTGGAGGCACGTTTTTGAGCTGGACTTTGTTCAGGCTTTGGGTACATTTGGGACTCACCAACGGGCACCTCTGTTCACACTCATTGCTCTGCAAAGAGCAGAGATTCACAGCTCAGTGACTCGGTAGTGCTGAAGGCAAAGAACTTTGGGAAGGTTGATGGGAAGGGACTTGCCATCATTGAAATCTGTGGTTTAATTTATTTAGGTTGGGTGAATCCTCACCCATTTTGGCTGGCAGATTTGAGCACATTTTCTGAGCTTGCAGGTACTATATGCATTTATGGTCATGAAATGCATTTGGGGGGGAAAATTCTGCAAACAAATGTGCGACTCTCTCTCTCTCTTTTCCAACCCTTCCATAACAACGTTATCCGATAATCTCAGAATTGGCTCCCAAGGAGCTGTTATGTTCTACGTGGTGGAAATTATGAATTTTGAAACACATCCAAATTGTGTGTTTAGGTGACAGGAAGCCAGAGCTTCAAAGTGACATCAGACTCTGACGGGCAGATAATGCACCATTTCAAGGGAGTCTCTCTGTACTCGAGTGGTTAAATGTTAGACCTTATTGGAAAGCCAGACCCAGAACCCTTGGCAAGGTCAAAAGGCGTTAATGCAGAAAGGTTGGCACTTGCACTGCTTCGCGCACACAGGTGTGTGGGCTACGCACCGAGCATTGGGCCCTCGTCTCCCCCAAAACACCCCAAACATCCTAATTCTCCTGCCAACAAGATCAATCTGCAAACCCGAAGGCCTCAGTGATTAAGGCCAAGAAGTCTGGAAGGGAGAATTCTGGAAGCCTCGCTCAAGAGGAGGCTTTCAACGTTTGACGAGGGAGAGCTGAACCACGACAAGACAGGAACCCTTCCAATTCCAGCTCTTCTGTATTGTTCCACCCTCGGAGCTCAGGGATTCTGTAACCGGCTGAGATGCATTTAATGCAGAATAACAGCCGCAGCTTTTGCTTGGAAAACTGCTAGAAAACGAACACCACGACTGGGCAGAGTGGAGAACAAACAGGCGCTGTTTCCGTAAGCTGTTTATTTCTGTATTTGTTTCAAAAAGGGGTTTGCATGCATTGCAGCCAAGGGATCGAGAGGTGTTGTAGACCCCCCACACACACATCTTTCCCTCAGTGGGGCCCTCAGCAAGCCTCTCTCTCTGCTCCAGACCACTTTCCCGCGAATGGACCCATCCCGCAGCAGGGAAACCTGCGAGTTCTGGTCTTTCAAGTGTCACAAGAGTTCAGCTTGGAAGACTGTTCCCCCCCTCCCCCAGTACCTGCAACCTGGGCCATCTGGATGTGTCCCACAGCAGCAGGGGGGCTTCAATGCCATTGTCTGTGCAACCCACAGAATGCATCACCTACAGGAGACCTACCGAAAAAAGAGAGAGAAATGCCAGGTGGACAAGAACTCGGAGTGCATTTGTTTATGCAAATGGCTCTTTAAACGGAGCCAAGTGTTTTGCATGTGATTTGCATAACCCTATAAAAATTCATGAAGGGGCTGCCTGAGCACCACTGGCGATGTGTGCCGAACCAGGTCACCCAGATGCCGGCAAGTTGTCACGTCTTGTTTGGGCCGTCGCAGGTGCTGCTGAGACAACTGTGTGTGTGAGGCTCAAATGGCATTTGATTAATTAAATAGGAGCTGAGTTTTTATTTCAAGTCAACTTCAGGAAAACTGTTTTTTAACCTTCTAAAAAAAGAAGAGAGGATAAGAGCCGCATCCTGATGGTCAGAATCCAATTCTTTGCTGCTTCCGAGACTTGCAGCTGTGGTGATGCTGGGCGTCATTGTGTGTTTAAAACCCCCCTGAAGTCCTCTGAGTCTGGGCTAGCAGCTAATCAAATCTGATGCCAGGTAGGCTGAGTTCCGAAGCCTGGCACCAGCACTGAGAAGGCCCAATCCTGTAGCCGCCACGGATGATGATCTTAGTAGTTGGGCAGGGCTATCTGGGAATAGGCAGGTCAACAACCCCCATCCGGCCACAGGCTCTGCATGTAGACAGGTGTCATGACTGATGGTCCCTGATCTCACTAAGAACATAAGAAGAGCCCCGCTGGATCTGGCCAAAGGCCCATCTAGTTCAGCTTCCTGTATCTCACAGCGGCCCACCAGATGCCTCAGGGAGCACACGAGGCCACAATGGCCCTGCATCCCTGCATTTTTTTCCCCCCAGAAATTTGTCTGACCAAACCCCTTTGAAAAGCATCTAGGCCAGGTGCCATCACCACATCCTGTGGCAAGGGGTTCCACAGACCAATTACATGCTGGGTAAAGAAATATTTCCTTTCGCATGTCCTGATTTCCCCAACACTGCATTTTAGTGGCTGTCCCCTGGTTCTGGTGTTGTGCAAGAGGGAAAAGAACATCTTTCCTACACTTTTGTGTTTCACCTAATGCGGGTGCCCACAGCGGCCGTGGGTGTATATCCCCAGCAATATCAGATGAGGCTGGCTGGACTGGCGGAGTGGAACATTCCCTTGAAGTGGGTGACTCCCTTCCAGCCATCACTCAATGGCAGACACTGCTTTGCAAGCAGATCTCACCCTGCCAGCTCCTGGTCGGATAAGTTGTCGTTCCATCATTCTCTCTTGCTTGACCTACCTCGCAGGGTTGGTGGTGAGAAACATGCATAATATCCTGAGCTCTTCCAAGGGAGGGAACACATTATTGATCATCATGCAGACTTTGGGAACAATCCCAATCCAAACATTCAATTATGCTTCTATCATAGCATCAATCTTCAATTTTAAAAAAATTAAATCTTGGTATTTAAGGTCCTGTTGAATCTTCGGGAAGATGGAAGAAGACAGGAATCCGGACACAGCTTCTTTCACAAAAATGGGGGGTACGTGCTGATGGGACGGTCTTCCTCCCCAAGGCAGTAAAGTGGAGGTGGGGAGTGGGAGGTGGGGGGGGGCTGCCTTTGCATCTCTGAGCAAACTGTGTCCATCGGATATTGATGAAGCTCATTTATCTGGAAATTTATCTCTATCAAATTAGTTCTCCAATCAAATTAACCAATGAAGATAGAGAAGTTTGGCTGGGAGAGTGGGGAGTGTGTGTGTGTGTGTGTGTGTGTGTGTGTGTGTGTGTGTGTGTGTTGCACTAACATAATTATGGCTGGCTGGCCCTATTAATCACTCTCAATAATGACTCCTGCCTTGACACACTCGTGTAGACTTTCCTTGCCTATTAATTAACTGAAGAGTGTTGGTTGCTTGTGTTATAAATGAGCCTGCAGGCCTCCTTCTCTTGCTCGCTCTCCTGCGACAGGCTTCTTGGGGCTGAGGTGGAATTTGGGGGACCAATGGGTATGCAGAGCTCTTTCTTGGCCCCAGTCAGTGCAAAAGGGCCTCATCCTCAGGTGCACCCAGCCAAAGTCTTTTTCAGTCCAGCTCGTCTGTCACAGCATCCCGTTTGGAGCCATGGGATTGGCGCTGTTGGGAAGCTGTTGCCCTCCTGCGAACACCAACTCTCTTGTGACCTCGGTGCACAGCAGCCGTGCAGCCCAGCTGGCTGAAGGCCACGCTGGGTCAAGATCGGCAGGGGGAGAGCTGGCCTGGGACTTGTGCTGTCTGGAATGAGGAGTGCAGGACTGAGACGCATGAAGGACGCAGGGCTGTCACAGGGGCAGATGCCTCTTTCACTCGCAGAGGGTCTTGGCAGCAGTTCTGGCTGGGGCTGGGAAGACCCCTAATTAGGGGAAGGCCCCTAATCCAGTGAGCCTCTGCCAGTCAGTGTTGGTCAGACTGAGCCGTGTGGGCCCGGGGCCTGACTCTGTGCGGGGCATCTTCCCATCTTCCTCAGAGTCAAAGCAGCTTTTTTTTCCTGGCTCCACAATACAAATTGCTGCTGTTAAATGGCTAATATGGTTAAATGCGTTATAAGAAACTGTATTTAATGGCCAGGCATTAATTGTTTGATTAATTCCAATAAATTCTTATTTGAGATGCTCAATTTGCAGTGTGACGTGTGTGTGTGTGTGTGTGTGTGTGTGTGTGTGTGTGTGTGTGTGTGTGTGTGTGTGTTCCTCCCCCTCTTCACAGATGGCTATTGCATAATTGTATGAACCGAGATCTTTTCAAGATCCTGTCAACATGATGGATACAGAGACTGGAAATCACTTCCACATTCCCAGTGCAGCCACATCACGGGAAAGGAGGGCAGCCGTGCGTTCGGCGGTGGTGTGGCTAAGACATCTGGCGCCCGGGGGCACAACCATTTTTAACACCCCCATGCCCCATACCAGCCCAAAATTTTAAAAGCCCACATACAGCATCTTAGAGCCCCTTCTGGGTACCAAGCCTTGAGGGAGTGTCTAATAATAACAACAACTCGGTATTTATATACCGCCTTTCTGGTCATCGGATTCCTCCTCTGACTTTATTCAAGGCGGTTTACATAGGCAGGCATTTCTAAATCCCTCAAGGGGATTTCTACAATCATAGAGGTTCTCTCTTTCAAGAACCAACATTTCAGAATGGATCTTCCTGACTTGGTCTTACTTCTGGCCTCCAGTTCTCCCACACAGGCTGACAAGCAGCTCCATCTCTCACATGGAGGGCAGCCAAGACGCTTCTTGCTCACACCAGGAGCAGGTGGACTCACTCAGCTGGGCTTGTCAGCTGCTTCAAGGTCTTGCCATTATCAGCCGTTCAGGGAGCTGCCGGTGTCCTCAAACTGGCAACCTTCTGATGTTATCTTTGGGCTAACGGAGGCTCTACCCTCTAGACCAGACCTCCTGCCCCTCCTGTCTAAGAGGTGTATACCCAGGGCAATGTACCCTGTGACTACCGTTAGCTATGCCACTGGGGTTTGGGGTGTGCTGGGCATGTGCCCCACCTCTGGAGCCCCCGAGGGTGCTCCTGCTGCCTCTGGCCCAGCTGAGGCTCTGCCCACCCAGCCAGGGTGCTCCAATACTCATTTATTTAAAGATCACAGCTGTGGGGTCATTGGGGCAGCGAACTGGGCAGGCCAGGGTGTTCCTGCCTTTGCTCACCTGCTCCCACAAGTACCTGGAGAGAGGCCAGGGTTAGGATGCTGCTGTGACGTTTCTATGACTGGCTGCTAACAGCCCAGCTTCCCTTGTCAACGGTTGCAGCAGAAGCACTGGCTAGGATGTCCCTGGACCAGCCCCCTCCTCTCCCCAGAAAGGCTCAAGCACTGCTGGCTTCCAGGGGCACAGAAGAAGAGCCCAGCAGGGAGTTGGGTCACCATCCTCTGGGAAGCCGCCGGATGCACACAGAGACACGTGAACTGCCTTCCAGGGTGAGAACCATCACTTTCTAGCACTGGCGCGCAAGCAAAGAGTGACCTTTCCCAGGCCAATCCAGGCACATGTAGCGTCCCCAGTGCACCTCCAGGACGTTCTTTTTATGGACCTTGGGTTCCCCCTCCCTCCTTGCAGTGCAGGTAACCTCTTGCCACTCAGGTAAGCGAGGAGGGGCCAGCAAGAGGGTGCCCTGATGTGTCACCGGCTTCGGTTGAATGCCTGTGGGAGAGGGAATATGGTGGGAGCCAAGGCTGCCTCTTGATGGAGCTCCCTCTGAGAGTGACCTTGACAGTTGTGGAAGACAATCGCTTGCAAATCGCCCCCTGAATGGGAGCGGAAGGGGGAGGGAAGCAGCCGGGAGGAGGAGGCCTCATTAGCAGCCTACATCTTGGCAGTGCCGGTTCGGTTCCACGGGAGCAAGAAGCATCTCATTAGCCGGGCTTTTCTGCACCGCCTGAGTGGCGGCTGAGGAAAGGCGAAAGGTTGGCAGATTCTGGGAAGTCTTGCGCAAAGGGGAAGAAAATTCTCCCTGTGCACCCCTCTCCCAATATCTGTTTAATTACTGGAACCGCCAATAGAACCGCTTAATACCGTAATGTAGCAGGAGGATAATTGTGTGATCACAAATGCACTTTGACCAGGACAGAGGGAAGCGACGGCGTTTTCTGCACCAATGCAAAAGAGGAGTGACGGGGGGGGGGGAGCCGAGAGAGGGCTGCGGGTGACCTGTTGGCATCACCTGGCGTAACAGACGTTGCCAGGGTGAAGGGGGAGCAGGGAGCCAAGCTCCACTCTGTCCCTGCAGTCTCCCCTGGCCATACTGGTTGCTGCGGCACCTGCAGTGCTGAACTGGGCGAGGGGGGTCTGGAAGCTGCAGCACTGAGAGGGGAACCTGCTCCACCTCTGCCTTGCCACGAGAATTCCTCCGCTCCGTCCACACAGGCCGCAGATTGGCCGGGCACCCTCATAAGAACATAAGACCCTCGCCTGCATCCTCCCCCCTGATGATTCAGTCCTGCCAGGGACACTCCTTCCTCCAGAGCTTCCCACCCTGAGAGCCAAGCTGCACATTCTGTTTGGGGCACCTTTGGCTCTGATGCACTTCAGGTGGGAACATCACACTGCTTTCCCTGCGCGTGTGGAACATGGGCCTGTCCGCTGACTGGCAAGCCCACCCCAGGCTTTAGGCCAAGGGTCTCACCTTCCTGGAGATACCAGATCTCGACCCTGGACCCTTCTGAATGCAAAGCGTGTGTTCTGTCCTTGAGCCACCGCCTTCTCCCCAGCGATGGTGTGCGTGATCCGGAAGGGTGAAAGGGGGGTGAGGATTTGATCCTGTGCTTCTGTTGCAGGCCCAGCCTGGAACCCCCCTCCCATAATCTCCTATATACCAGTAGTGTCGCTGTGGGGGGAGGGGCACAGCACTGTGCTTTGTAGGGCACTTTAGCACGCCTTGTAAGCTGCCATTTCTGTGGCAGGTGCAAAGCGGTGGCTCCTGTTTGGCCGTGACAGCGCCCTTCCTTCTTGGGGCTACTGGAGGTGTGACTTGGGCTTGCGGTCTGCATTCCAGGAACAAGCTTTGGGAGATCAGGGGCTAGTCATGAGGAGGGAGAAGGAGGTGGTGGGAAAACCAAACAGCTGGGGGGGCAGCCAGCAAGAGGAGGATTGATGGCTGTCCGAGAAGAATTTATATCTGGGTGGGTTCAGCAAGAGCCAATCTGCTTGGAGGGAGTAGACCCCCCCCCCCAGGATTCTAGTGGGGAAGCAGTGCCATCTACAGGCCAGTGTGCGAAGGGCTGAGGGTCTGCCTTGGAGGAAGCAAAGAGGCCGGACCTGCTTTTGCCAGTCAGAGGTGATACTCTGGACGCTTCGGCTGCTCAGAACTGGCCCTTTTGGTGGCCTTGAGGTGCAGTCCAGGAAGCCAGTCGATGCAGCAGGGGCAGGAAAAGCTCTGCTTGATTCGGAGCATGTGCTAGAAGGGGCTTTGTGGTGAAGCTGGCTGGACTGTCCTCCACGAGCAGGGTCAGTGCAAGACCCCCATCTCCCAGTGCTGCAGACAGTGTCCACCCAGCCGGTGGGCACAATACAGCAGCAGGCAGCCTCTCCTCACTGGAGCAAATGGGCAGCTGATAGGCAGACAGTAGTGGGCAGTGAGGAAGGCAAGAGGGTTCTTTACTGGCTGAAAGGGCCGCCTTCCGCACTGGCTCTGAGATGTCACTTGGAGCAGCCTGGAGGGTGAATGCGGAGGCTCCTCCAAGGAGAACTGCCTGGGAAGGTTCAAGGCAGGCAAAATTAGTTGGTGCCAAGAAGTGTGGGCACCCCAGGGTCTCATCCTGAGGGCTTTGCAGCCTGAGCAGGTAACACACATGCCTCTGCCTTGTGAAAAGATCCTCCAGCCAATTTCTGCAGACCTTCCAGCTGTGAAAGGCAGAAGAGCATGGCCAGCTGTGATGTTGGCAGTCCCGAGGTCTCTTGTCTTACCTACGGGGCCATCACAGAGAACCTGTGGAAGGGAGCTGGTGCTTGAAGGCCAAACAGATTTAGGTTCAGCGTTAGAGAGACACACCAGGCAGGGGCTCCTCGATTCTGACTCTGGAAGGGTCCCATCACCGCAGTTTGCTTCTTCCTTGCTTTCCCTCCTTCCCCTCTCTTCCCACCCTCTTCAGCTGCCTCCTTCTTCCTCCCCTCCCTCGATCGCCTCTCCTGGTTCAAAATTGAGATTGGTCTCTGCCCTGAGGTGCTCACAATCCATTTGCTCTGGTTTCTCTGAGAGGCACTATTTCCAGGGACAGCACAATCCATTTCTTCTGGGCGCAAGACATTCTCCACTTCCGGCAGGGGGTTGTCATCAACAAGCACCAACCCTCGGCCTTCAAGCAGAACCCCCCAAACTCATGGCCGTTCAGTGCCATTCCTCAGAGCCATCCTATTACCGGCCCTATCTAGCAGCTGGAGACAAAGTGAGATGGATACTCATATCCATGGCTCCCAAAGCCTCCGTTTCCTTAGCAATGACAGTGGAGGAGAAGCCTCACCCCCCCACACACACACACCTGCGAGCCTCGCACTGCGTCCCGCGCTCCCCGTCTCCACTTCAAATGCAACGTGACACCACCTAATGGGGAAGAGCCGCTACAAGAGGCACTCGAGGGGTTCATGAATTATGGATCACATCTACTCCCGCCACACTCACAGGCAGCACCAAGTGCTGGGAAGCAGGCAAGAGTCTCTTCCGTCCTGCCTCCACTTGATTGATCGCAGTTGCACTTGCCCTCTTCAAATATGGGCTCCAAATCCCCCCCCCTGAAAATCCCCCCATTTCAGTTGTGTGGATCTTCACATTGCTGGTTCCGTTCTTTTTCTTTTTCACCAGCTGCTGCTGTAGCTTCCTTTCCGATTTCATCACATGGGTGATCCCGCCCAGTCTGGGATCTTGTACTGGGCAGGATCCATCTGACCTGATAGGAGAGCCCCAGACCGGAGTATCTGAAATCACGAGGCTTAGCACAATTTTAGTTGGGAATTGGAAGATTCCCTGGGCATTTGCTCAGGCACAGGAAAGGCAGGATGTAAATAAATAAATAAATAAACAAACAAACGAATAAATAAATAAAGGTAAAGGTAATTGTTACCCTGCACATGCCCAATCTCATCTGATCTTGGAAGCTAAGCAGGGTCCGGCCTGGTTAGTACTTGGATGGGAGACCGCCTGGGAATACCAGGTGCTGTAGGCTTCTACCAGAGTCTTTCGAGGCTGAAGGTTGCCAACCGAAGGTTATTCCAAGCTATCCCCCCTAAGGATGTCACCCAGGGTGGTCCACACCCCCTAATGTTGCCCCGGGACTTCTCAGTTGCTTGGCCTCTGTGCTAGATCTGCTCCCTGCAGAGGGTAGCACCATAAATGGCAGAAGCTCCCCACCCACCCAGGATGGTTGGATCACCTGGTGGTCTCCCCTCATGCAACTCAGAGCTGGAGGTGCCCCTGAGAGAGGTGCTCTGCGATCCCAGCTTGCACAGCAGGCCTTGGGAGTGAGCACCCCCCTCTGCCCTGGGATGCACCCCCCCAGAGTGCCCCTGGGCCTCATTTGCAAGATGCTGCGCAGGCTCCGCTGGAGCATTTGGGCGGAAATCTTTCGGGAGCCGTAAGCGCCTGCCTCCTGTTGCCTGCGCGGTCGTTAGCATGCAAACGGGGCTGTAATGCGCCATCTCGCCGCTCCCCTCTTTTCGCAGGGAATGGCAAAGTAGAACTTTGATCACCCATCTCGTCCACGGGAGGCAGTTGCGCACAGAAGGCTCACGACGCCCGTCCCTGCCCCGAGGCAGCCCTCCGCCCCGCCATGTCCAACAGGGCATTCTGGGACAGAAATCTCCAGGGAGAAATGTGGGGGGCAATCTGGGGGTCTCCCTGGCTTTCTCAGCACGGAGGTTCCAGGCTGCCCCCCCCAACACTGTGAATGGAACCCAGCCTGGGTCCAGGGGAAATTACACGCAGCCCTGCAGGCCTGCCAAGGAGACGTTGCTTGCTGGGCCCTCAGATGGATTTCCAAGAGAGCTTTCGGGGAGGACTAGATGTCAGGGAGGGGAGCCGGCTCTGGCTGGAGCTGAGAGCCGTTGCAGGCTCATTTACTCCCGCCTGCCTCCCCTGAAGCGCTCGGATCACATGGCAAAGGCCCCTCTTCCTTCCTCCCTTGGAACCGAAGCTGTGTGTGCCTCCTCCTCCGCTGCTCTTCCTCTCCCAGCCCTGTCACCCAGCTCCAGAAATCACGGGCAGGTTGAAAAGGCCCGAGTGCCCCAGGGGGCTGCGGCTCAGGCAGGCTGCCTGCTCCGGAGTGACAGGAGAAGCCTGGCGGAGGAGCTGCACTGCCTGCCTGCAATGCCTTCGGAATGCGCAGCGGCCCTCCCAGCATGCACCGCGCCACCCCCCCTCCTCCAAAACCCCTGCCGGCTCTGCTCCCCTCTCCCACACACTGCGCTCCCCCTCCACCGACCCTCACAAAGCAGGGAACACAGATTCAAGGAGAAAAACAGCGGGTTGGAGTGGGCCAGGCCTGGACTAGCCACGTTCTGGTCAGAAACGGACAGCCCAGCTACGGACTCTCGGCACCGCTCAGCCTGTGGGCGGCCGTCTACCTTGCAGGGTTGGTGTGAAGGCAAACCAGATGATGGAACCCTTTGAGCCCTAAAGGCTCCACGTGGATGAAAAATGAGCAGGGCGCACTGGCTCCCCTGTTCACACGTTCAGATAAAATTCCAATAATAATAATGCAAGGCCTTGCTGGTTCCTGTGCCTCTCCCAGGGACGCTGGTGGCCTCTCTTCACACATCCAGAAAATACAACCAAGAAATGCAGCAGACTCTTCAAGCTTCCAGCAGCCCTTTGGTGTCCCAGCTGGCCGGACGTTGGGCCCCTGTCCTTGCTGCCTTCCAGCGGGGCATGAACCTCTGCAGCCTGGCCACCCAGCCTGGGTGGAAGGAGGGGACGCTGGCTTCCTACCTGAGCTCCATGCGCGCGTGGGGTAATTAGGAGCTCCCCCCTCTCCACAGATCGCTGGCACACGGCAAGGCAACAGCTTCGGTGCCGCTGGCGAAGGGCTGTCAATGTGTACTTGGGGAGTCCTTAATCCGCGGGTCGCTGACGTGATAAACAATAATGTCTCTTTTGGAGCGGTTTCAACTTATCATGTTAATGTGTGGTTTGGGAGCCTTTAATTGGTGATTTGTGCACGGACTGTCACAAAATTTTAAAACACATTTGCCATCATTTCTGGGGTGTTTGAGCAGCAACCGGGTTGTGACAGCAGCAGGGAGCAGCAAACAAAGCCCCACCCCCAGCCTGCCACGGGGACTGTCAAGAGGAAGAGCCTCTCCCCGCCACAGTCCAGGACCTGGAGGAGTCTGCAGGCTCAGGCAGCTCAGAGGCCAAAGAAGGCGGGTTGGGGGCACGCACCTAAAGTGGGCTGTGGCCTACCGCCTCTTGAAGCAACTTGTGGGGCAGTTGCAGTACATTGGGGGAGGTGACAAACCCTCTAGCCCCTGCTGTGCTTTGCACCGAAAACTGCCTCGTCAGCTGATTTTTCTTTTGGAGGGGCTAGAGAGTGAAAGGAACCCCAAAAGTCAAAACAGCAGAGCAGAAGTGGCGGGGGGGGGAGTGCAGGCAGTGACTAGCTCATTCCCACCCACCCCTGCTGTCCCAGTGCTCAGCCCAATAGCCCTGTGATGTTTATGCTGCCACCATATCTTGCTTACCCCCAACATCAGCGTGCAATTCAGGAAGAGCAGGAGTGTGTGTGTGACATATGTGTACAAGATATGTGCTGGGTTAGCACAAGATATGTGCTGGAATCCCTAGCATGTATGCACTGCTGAAACAGAGACGCCTGCGTTGGCTCGGCCATGTCGTGAGAATGGATGATGGCCGGATCCCAAAGGATCTCCTCTCGTGCAAGGAAAGCGCCCTACAGGTAGACCACAGCTGCGATACAAGGACATCTGCAAGAGGGATCTGAAGGCCTTAGGAGTGGACCTCAACAGGTGGGAAACCCTGGCCTCTGAGCGGCCGCTTGGAGGAAGGCTGTGCAGCATGGCCTTTCCCAGTTTGAAGAGACACTTGGCCAACAGTCTGAGGCAAAGAGGCAAAGAAGGAAGGCCCATAGCCAGGGAGTCAGACCAGGGACAGACTGCACTTGCTCCCAGTGTGGAAGGGATTGTCACTCCCGAACTGGCCTTTTCAGCCACACTAGACGCTGTTCCAGAACCACCATTCAGAGCACAATACCAGAGTCTTTCGTGAATGAAGGTTGCCAACACACTATGTGCTGAGTACTCCAGCCCTTTGCATGCCCCTTCTTCCCAAAAGCACACATGCACTTTGTGTCGGTTTCCCCAACTGACCTGTGACCCTGCTGTGACATCACAGTAGCCCAGCCAATGGTGAGGAAGAAATTCCCTTTTAATCAGCGCATCAGGGACTGACTGCTTGAATCTCACTCTGACACAGAAAGGAGGAGGGGGAGAGGCAGAGGAAGGTCTTCCAAACAGGAAGTGGTTGGAGCATCTCCCAGCCCTTTCGCCTGCTTCTTCGGACAGGTTCAGGAAATATCTGTTCGGCTACGACAGAGGGAGGGGGTGGGAGGAAGGAGAGGCTGTGGCAAGGGCGGGAGGGGGTGCCCAGGAGTCCTCCCTGAGTTTCCTGGCGCTGCCATCCATCGAAGCATTAATTAAGAGCACCTGCCCTTGTAGTTGAGTTCTTCTTCATTAGGAACAGAGTGTGTGTCAACGTGTAATTAAAATTATGCATATTTCTTTTAAAAATAGCTCTTTTGAAATAGAACCCCAGTCATCCATAACTATTAATTTAATCAGCCAATTGAGCTCAGGTGAATTCATTTCTCCTCCACCCCCCAATGCTAACCAGAGAGGATGGAGCAGGAGGCTTCTCCGCACTGATTGAGTTGCCATAGCGATGCAGCGCTCCCAGCTCCCCCCTCCGCCAAGCACTGGGGCGAATTCAGACCACCGCCTTGTGTTTCCTGCTTCCTGCCTGTTCCTTCGTCCACGTGGGCCGGAGCCTCCTTCAGCCACACCACATTTTCACGCGAGGCTTGCAGTGAGAACCCTCTGTTGCCACTTGCAGCACCTCCTTTGCTGCCTTGGGGTGGGGCAGCTCCCCTGCCCTGCCCACTAGCTCTGGTGCCAGCTTCCCTCCAGCTCCTTCATCTTTGTTGCAAGCCCACAGCTCCAGGACTCTCAGCTCTCACTCTGGCAGGAAAGCTGGTCTGCTGCCCTTACTAAGCCTCTCGGCAAAAGTGTTTTTCATCTATCACCTTGTTGACTTGCTTTATAAAAAAACAAGGTAACATTATCTTAATCAAATGCCAACATGTGATAGAATTATCCCCTGGTGTAGAATTATCCCCTAGGGAATTATCCCCTGTTTGGCAGACACCCCTTGCCTTCAGCTAGTTAGTCTTCAACTGTACTTCTGGGCATGGGCAGCGTGGAGGACTTGGGGTGTGTGCAGCTGATCCTCCAGAAGTCTGGGTAGATGCGAGGCAGAGGAGCCATTGACTCGCTGGGAGCCAGCCAGCCAGCGAGAGAGAGAGAGAGAGAGCCTGGCGGCATAAAAGGAAACGGTCCCATAACGTTTGTCAAACACACTGATATTCGTCCTCTTTATTTGCGGGTTTGCAACATCTTTGGGAAGCGAACGGCCACCAAGGCCTTTTATAGATGACCTAAATTAAACCTCCCCTAATATTAGAAGCTGTAAATCCTGTTGCCAGGTTTTGTTTAGCCTGGTGTGAAAATGATTGGTGGCTGCCGTGGCCTCTTCATTGAGACAGAGAGACGTGCGTGCATGACGCAGTTGGCATCCTTGGAAGAGCGAAGCAGCAGCTCAGCCGAGTGCCGGAGGAGGCCTGGTGGTGCAGCCGGCATTCGTGGGGAGAGACGGGGAAGGTTGGACTCCCCCCAGCCGTGTGGGTTCCACAGGACAAGGGGCACCGAAAGGGAATCCTTTTCCTGCACTGAAAAACACAGACAGACAGACACGACAGGCAGGCAGGCAGGCAGAGCTGAATGAATGGACGAATGAAAAATTTAAATTGCTGGGACTAAGTTCCAAATTGCACAGAGCTCTTTTCCAGCCTGACATGAATAGGTACAGTTTAGGCCTAGTAACATGTAAAGCCTGAACCAAGCTAAAACAGTAACACAGAAGTGGCTTGCAGTCCTAGCTGCTAGGAATTTGCAACTCAATGGAAGGCGATAATGTAGCACCTGGGCAGCCAGAAAGACGCCCTTCAAGGATGGAATGCAGGTGGATCTCCAGGGGGGAGGGAAGAGCTAAGAGGGTGTGCTTCCAGCCCCACTTCCGGAGGACAGGGTCTTTGGTCTTTGTCTCTTGGTGAGATAGGAGGTGGGTGCACATCCTGCCCCACCAGGACCATGTGGCCTCTTAGGTAACTGACCTGAGGATCTACAAAAGAGGCTGACTCAGGTGAGAGTCAGAGAATAATAGAGTTAGCCAGTTAGCTTTGTTGTTTTAGGCTGATATGTTTCCTAGAAGTTTTTATGCCTCTAGCATTTGCTGCCTTTTGTAACTTTTTGTAACCCTATGTACTTAATAAAGTAAGAATCTTTTTACCATGTTGGTTCATTGTCTGGGACGGGAGGGATGCTCCTGGAATATGTAGCGGAGCAGGAATAATTTAATCAGGGACCATGGACTGGCCTTACCTGGTTGCTCAGGAGTGCAATTTGGAGTGGCAAACCCCAGCACAGTTGTGAGGGGTGTGGAGAGGAGTGGGTACCGGGCATCAGAACCCTGACCTCCCACCCTCCCTGCTTGCCAGCACCATTTAAGTGCTCTGCTTCTCTGTGAAACACTGAGAGGGTTTGCTGCCCTGCTGCAGCCTGAAGTGGGGCAGTCCAGGGGGAGCTTGATGCCATGTAGTGCAAGAGGTTCGTGGATGGTCCTCCATTGAGTCCAGAGAAGCTGACAGCAATGGAGGCTTTGGAGGAAGGATGCCAGCAGAAGTCAGGCATGGCGGCAGCACAATGGGGAGGGGGCAACCCCATAAGTCAGACCTGCCAAGCTCTCCTGGACTGCTTGATGCTATTTAGATCAGTCCAAGGCAGAGCTGACAGGTGACTCCACTGGACAAGAGGCTCCCACATTCCTGAGGTTCACTTGCGGGGGGGGGGGGCAGTTGCTTGCCACACTCTAGCAAAAGGTCTTTGGACACGAGTGCATCTCCCACAATGATGACCAGCGATCGTCCTCGCCTGCACCGGTGCAAACCACACCAGAATAGGCGGTGGAAAAGAGTTGCACTGAACGGTGTGGGAGGTGCAGCCTGGGAACTGCACATGGCTGCGCTGAGGGAGGACAAAGCAGGCCCAGGTGGGGGGCCAGGAAGACGAGGTGGTCTCCTCTGGGTATCCCTAACCTAAGCAGGCGTGAAATGAGCCCCACCTGGGGAAGGAGGGAGGGTGAGGGGCGTTTCGTGGGGGGCTGAGTCTGCTCTGGCAGGAGTGGCGGAGGCAGGCTGGCTTCCCCGCCCGCCAGCTCATTTGGAATGCGCAGTGCATCCCCTTCAGTGGTGGCTTCTGCTGCAAGAAACCCAGGAAAAGACAAGAAAAATGAAGGCAGGTGCAATCTCATTTTCTGAGGGCTGCAAGTCAGCCAGGAAACGGCTATTATTCCATCGACTCCGTCGGCATTAAGTTATTTCCTTCACTAAATACGGGAGTGTTCATGAATATCTATTGAGTTCCAGGTAGTGGCGCCTGGCGGCCCAGAGCCTCACTGATTGTAGCTTTATATTCCTCCGACAACACACCTCAATCTCACACCGAAGTGAAAGACAATAGTATTTTAAATTGGTTAATAAATCTCCAGATTGATGCTCCGGGAAGGCCCTGGGACTTCATCTCTATTACATGAATAAAAGTGATAAGGCCTCACCCGCAAGGGCTCCAAATTGGGGAGGCCTGCCTCCCCGCCCCCCGCACGAGTGTCCTTCAAGGCAGACCACCTCCTGCACCGCCTTGCACCAGAAGGGGCTCCTCCGGGCGGAGCAGCCAGGCCCATTCGTCTTGAGAGGAGAAGGAGAGATGGACGCGCAGGAGGCCATAAATTCCCTGCAGTGGGACGGGGCTGAAGGCACCTGGGAGGAGGAGGAGGAGGAGATGCCTCTTACTGAGAAGTGCCCGCCTGAAGGGCTAGGACAGCTGGGATGACCTCAGTGGTGTGGCTAGGACACCTGGCAAGCCCTCGCAAGATAACACGCTGATAGCACTGCCAATTACTTCCAGGTTCGTGGTGGAATCGGAGTGGTTGCCAGTTGCTCTGAGTAGCTGATGGCTTTTCCGCTTTTTCATCCCATCAGGCAGCTTGCAACCACTCCAAGTGCCCATGAGCGAGGGTGCAGAAGAAGTACTGTGCTGGTGAGAAGGCATCCTTCAGCTGCCCTTCTCTGCACTGCGAGGAGCTCCTCTGGAGATGAGTTGCTTCCAGAGCAGAGACATCTTTTTCCTTGTGCAGGAGGTCTCCTCCTGAGCATGGCCATGAAGGACTCACTTCCCCCTTTCTGTGGCTTTTTGGTGGCTGCCTGAGCTGCAATCCCCAGGCCCCCAGGCCTGCCCTCAGCCAAGAGTGTGGCATCAGCCGAAGCATAGCCAGGACGAGAGGGCGGCCACCTCTGGGGGAGGTTGCTCTGAAAACGGGCTGGACTTGGCGGTGGTGTGAACATTGGCCTTGCCCCCCCCCAAGAAGGTATGAGGTGGATGCTGGAGAAACCAAGCCATGAGTCTCTCTCTCTCTCTCTCTCTCTCTCTCTCTCTCTCCCCCCCCCCACCTCCTTTGCACACATGGAGCAGGAAGTGTCTGAGCACAAGGTGAGAAGGCAACAGACCCCCCTTCTCCCCAGCAATAAGTCCTCAGAGGTAGACTTGCTCTGAACACAGAGGTTCTGTTGAGCACAGCTTGTTCTGAGAATGTAGACACTGGCTCAGGCACAAAATCTCCCTAGCCCTTTACGGATGTTTGGTGTCTGTGAGGCTACCTGGGGACTCGACACCCAGTGGAATCATTAGGGAAATATAGATTTTTATTTAAAAAGTTTCATACTACAATAAAAAATACAAAGGAAAGAAATTACATTTTACATTTTCAACTTCAGTCCTATTACGTCAGCTATTTATCTAGAACACAGATACATCACGTCATAGGTGGATTCACCCCATCTAACCATTCCCACTGTTTTTTCCACCTGTCTCTACCGGTTCTCACCCTTTCGTAAGCCGCGACGCCGTATACTTTGGAGACCACAAAGCGGACCCATCGCTGCGTGTTGGTGGACTTTTTCTCCTTTATTTCTTTGCCCCTTTGAATGCCCAGTGCAAAAAAGACATACAGATTTATCAGTCTTACCATACACCACGGCACCTCCCACCTATCGTCTCCTCCCCTCCGTTGTCCCGCATTACTCGTCCTCTTGGGTCCCCTCATACCTCCTGCCGGCTCCTTCCCAGAGACGATAGTCTCCCAGGCCTGTTGGGCTAGTTCGGGCCACTTAAAGGCCCTCTCTACGCCCCTCCACAACTCCTTCGCGGCATACCGTTTCTGTCAGTGGTGGGGCGTCTTCCGATCTAGAGGGTTCTGACCCCAAACAGGTTGGCCTCTTGCACCTCTTCTGATCTTGCAACCATGGGTTTGCTGCTCCCACCCTGAGGACCTGATGGAAAGCCCTCCACCTTAATTCCCATAAACTAAAGGGGATTCTCTTCTCGCTAAAGGCACTGTGCGCCACCTTCTCCTGCAAGAGGTACGTGGAAAGGTGTGTCTTGCTTTGCTGTTTCTCTCAGTGAAGCCTCATGATAAATTCCTGTACCGTCATTTCGTACACGTAATGCTTGAGTTGTTTCCCTTCCAGCCTGCTGGATGCAAAGGCTCTCCCTTCCTGCGGTCTCTGCCTCCATTTTGCCCAGTTGCCAAAGTTATAGAAGACAAAGGTCGCCAAGAACAAAGGTCCCAGGACTCAAACCCCTAGTCCTTCTTTCACTTTCTTATACGCGATCGCTCGGGCAAGAGGAAAGAAGGCAGTGCCCCACAAAATCCTGATGGGTAACCTTGTCCACCACCTGTTTCGGCAGGGGATAGATCGCTGCCAAATTGGACGCCATTGGAACGCAATACACGTTGACGTAACGCGCCCTCTGGTACAGGTTCAAGTTCCATTTTTTCCACCTCTTCAGTTTTTCCTCCACCTCAGAGGCCCACAGTTTCCAGTTCTCTTCCCACCCTCTTTGTTTCAGTCCAAAAATTATACCTAAAATTTTTACAGATTCCACCTTCTGAGCCTCTTGTTTCCTCTCATCCGTTTCAAAAACAGCCCCCACGGCCCTCACCTCTATGTTTTCCCCCCTCGACCCAAGAGAATCCACCCAAGAGTGGAATCATCAGGGCTCTCCTTGTGTGCGGGTCTTTGTGGTGTCTTCATTCCAAGGTGAAAGCAGCTCTGAATTATCTGGGAAGTACATGATCAACATGAAAGGCAGATTCTTCACAGAAAGAAGAAGAAAACAGGCAGATAATTCAATTATGCAAGGAGTGTGCTGGCACAAGGGCACATGAGAGGCAGTGCTGTGTTCTGCTTAATTCCCCCAAAGCCGCTGGAAGCGACGCCCGTGCGTGGAGGGGTTGGGAGTGGCCCTTCCTGGGCAAGCTCTGATCTTCCCTTCTTGCTTCTTGGGCATGATCAGAGGGGCTCTTTGTCTTGGCACATGTGAAGCGCCTGGCAATGCCCACGAATGCTGGCAGAAGGTCAGTGGGGAGCCGGATGGTGCTCAGGGGAAAAAAAGAAGAAATAAAAGCTCTGTTTGTGGTTGCAACTGAGTGTGCCACTCCTTCAGTGATTTCTTGCTTCCGATTCCCTCCACTTGTGACTTCTTTGGGGCAGCCCCCTGTGTTTGCAACCCTCCCTTTTGTTTCTGGTCCCCAACAAGGGTACCCACCGCTCTTGCAGGGCTGTATGCTGGGCAGGGCTGTCTCCCCACAGGGCCAAGGGCGAGGGGGCTGGGCCGGACAGGCATCTCCTCTGGACCGCAAGACCAGAATTATTTGGACCCAAGCCATTCATTGAGAGTTTGTGAGGAGCCCAGATCAGCAGTGGGCCTGGCACGGGGGAGGCTTAATTTAATGATTGCTTGCCTTACTTTGCTAATCATCTTCAGTTATGCCAAAGTGACTCTCCTAATTGCTAATTAAGGCTGTGCACGAAGAGAGCGCCACGGCACGAGGCAGCCCCTGGTCCTCTTGGGCGGACAGACGACCACACCAACCCCATCCTGCCGGGATCTTGCCTGGCATTTGTGAGCGAGTTGGCCCTCTCTTGCCTGGCATTTGTGAGCGAGTTGGCTGCAGAGCCACTTGTGGAAACGCTGAAACTTTGCAGGGAGTGCACACCCGCTAATTCCAAACATTTATGTTAGCCGGTATAAATTTATTTGGTGCCATAAATTACATAATTGAATTTTTATTTCCTTCATATATTTGAGTGAAATCACTAATATTTTGAGCCTGCTCTGGCCCCACAGATGTCTTTCACAAGAACATATTACGCTTGTATAAAGCTGACATTTAAACGGTTTAATAAATGAGCGGTTGTTTGACTTGTTTCATATTCAATACATTCTGGTATATTAATAAAATATATTTCATACGGCAGCTCAATAGACCATTGCCGTTCGAGGCCTTGATTTATTAAAGATACTTTTTGCTATTAGGGAGGGACAGATACTCAAAATGTCATTAAGGTTAAAATAATAATCAATCACGCTAATTAGACCCTATTTTTCATATGCAAATATAATTAAGCATACACTTCTGGATAACTTTAAAGAGAATTATTGAAGCTGGTAAAGAGTGCTGGAGGGGGAGTGAGTGAGAGAGAGGGGGGGGTCCTCCTTTGCGACCCAGTCATTGCTTGGATGTGCAAACAAAACTGATTAGGGGCGCGATCCTAACCAACTTTCTAGCACCAAGGTAAGGGCAGTGAAACTCCGGGGTAAGGGAACAAACATTGCCTGACCTTGAGGAGGCCTCTATGACTGCCCCCAATTGCAGGATGCAGCACATGCCCCACTGGCACAGCTATGCCAGTGCTGGAAAGTTGGTTAGGATTGTGCCCTTAGTCATTTGTGTTCTGCCCAGAAGTCATTGTGGCACGTGAAGGCATTTGGGGTGAAGTTGAGCAGAAACGCTCAAGGAAACAGGAAGATGGAGAGGAGCCCGAAACAGGTCTGAGTGAGTGGAGGGATCCCTTCAAGTGGAGCGGAATCCAGAATTCTTCTGGATCTCACAACGTTAAAACTGGTTTTGTGCATGTGCTTTACGCTGAATGAAGAAACACGCAAATATTTTTTGAAACATATATACTCCAGGGTCCTAACAGAGTTTTCATACACGGACTGTACAGAAACGCTGGACAACTAAACTGTGGCTCTGTGTGCAGTTGCCCCAAGAACCCAAACATGGCAGGCCTGGCGGGGGAGTTCATTTGCTTGCGGATGTGTTTTTGCACACCGCAAAGCAGATGTTCTCTCAACAGAGCCTGAGGCCTCCCCACCCCCAAGTTGGGCAATCCTACTCCTGTGCACATTGAGTTGAACTGAGCAGGGCTGACATCCCGGTAAAGACAACGCCCAGGATTGCCTTCTGCAAGCTCCTTCTTGCACCCATCGATAGTACGAGTAACATGGCTGCCAAGCCAGCGTCACTGGCCACTTGGACATTCTTGTGCAGCTTCAGACTCACCGTCTTCATCTCTTGCATGACCGTCAGGAGACAAGAAGATCCCAGCTGGTTCAGATCAAGGGGGGAGCAGTCCATCCAGCCCAGCCCCTTCCATTTTCCTGCAGCAGGCGCCCAGGTGCTCCCCAGAAGTTTAAACCAGCTTCCCGCCCCCCAATGTTGCTGCCCTGCACACTGCCTCTAAACATGGAGGTTCTACAGTGCCAGCACAGAGACTCACTCTGGCAGTGGAGGGCTCTGAGGAGACTTTCATGCAGTGAGGAGACCTGGGGGGGGGGCAAGAAAGTTGTCCGCTTGCAACTTCTGGCCTGAAGCACTAAATCCTCACTCACCTCCTCTGCAGGCCTGGCAAGGCCCAGACCAGGGGTGTCAAACTCATTTCATGCAGTGGTTTGAACAGCATCTGTGATGCCTGCTGAGGGCCAGAAGTGACCTTACTGAACAGGAACTGATGGCGTCAATTAGGTCATGACCAGAAAATGAGCATCTTTTTCTCACGTAGCAACTCAGCAGCAAATGACCAGAGGAAATACACAAATGGTGATTACGGGACAGCCCAATTATCAGGTGGGCCACCCTTTCAGCAGTGACACCTCTGCACAACTCAGCAGTTGGTGGTGGTGCTGGGAGAGCCCAAGGGCTGGATAAAGAGCTTCCTAGTGCTGCATCCGCTCCCCCCCCCAAGCCTTATGTTTGACACCCCTGCCCCAGACAGAGGGTGCTCCAGAGCCCCATTCCCCACAGTGAGGCTTTCCTGCCTAAGTCAGCTTGATTCCAAGTCGCAGGCAGGCAGTCAAGTGTCTACTGGCTGGTCTCCCCACAGTGTATCGTCCTGGCCTTGGAGGGGAGAGGAGGGGGGCCCACGGGGGGTGGGGTTTTCTTTGGAAATAAAGAGATTGTTGAGAGAAGGGTTAATAAGTGATGCTTATTGATGAACTTGGAATCTTACTGTTGCATAATTTGAATACAGCCCTGTGTGTGTGTGTGTGTGTGTGTGTGTGTGTGGTGTGTGTGTGTGTGTGTGTGTGTGTGTGTTGAGTGCTGTGTTTACTGCATGCTATAATTCCATTTTTAAGGCTTGCTCAGTGCCATCCTTTAAAAATGATATCACAGACAAGAAATAAATTCTTTTATGCAGCTGTGCTAACTACCTCTACCCAAGACAGGCACCGCTTTGTCCTTGACACACACACACACCCCCACCCCAGGATTTCATTTGGAAAGGCTGTGGCAGGCCAGTTCACTGTGTTGAGGGGGGGAGGGGTCTGTCAGGCTAAAGGGGGGGCTCTTGCCGTAGTTGAGATTGTTTCTGTATGGTGGAAATCAGTGAAGCTGCCCATTTGTGAGTGCAGGGCTGAGTCAGGCATGAGAGAGAGAGAGAGAGAGAGAGAGAGAGAGAGAGGCACTGGCTTTATCTTGTTGACGTGAAGAAATCTCAGAGCTTCCAGTATGGAGCCCCCGGCCAGCTCCCTGGGTTCCTCTCTCACTCTCTGACTGTCTGAGCAAGCATCTCGTGAATTCCCATGTGCAGTCAGAAGCCATGATGTGTATGCGCAACCTCCTGATTTTAGAAGTGGGCTATGTCAGAAGGCCATATGCAAGGGAGGGCACCAGGATGCAGGTCTCTTGTTATCTGGTGTGCTCCCTGGGGCATTTGGTGGGCCGCTGTGGGCCGCAGGAAGCTGGACTGGATGGGCCTATGGCCTGATCCAGTGGGGCTGTTCTTATGTTCTTATGTTGTTACATTTCTGCTTAAATGAGTTTCTGGAAGGATCTTCTGTGGTGTTCAGCCATGTGCTCTCACGCTCTCCAAGCAGGGAATACACGTCACCCACACAGGTGAGGATTAGACCTTTGGTCAAATGCATTTGGGGTCCATCAATCCCAAGCACCGATCCTCCAAGCCCAACGGAATCCCACTACCCCTGAGATCCATGTCTCCGATCATGATGGTGCCTTGTTTTTCTCTCCTGCTTCTGCACAGGAACTCTGGGACTAGTAGTTCTTGAGCATGCATGTCACATGATGGGGAGACCCACCACAAGCCCTAGTCAATAAGCCCACCCTGGCTGTCTGCCCTCAAGAAAGCCCTGCTGGCCAGCAACTTGCTGCCTGGGCTCCAGCACTGCACCTGACTGGCTCTGGCAGTGCCAAGTTCAGCAGGACAAGAGGGACAGGGAAATTGGTTTCAGAAATACCCTCAGGCACAATCTAAGGCAGTTTCGCTTTTTGTTTCCACCTGGGGGGGGTCAGAGGATTGCAGCCTGGGGCACCCGAGGCCCCTCCCCGTGCTTGGGCCCGGACAAAGCAATCCTGCAATTAAGCTCCAAATCCCTGCATTGGCTGTGCCTGGGAAGATCCTTCTCCAGCAGGCTCTGAGCTCCTGGTTGCTTCTGGAGACCGCAGCTGACAAAAGACCTTCTTCTTGGGGCTCCTGTCTGCCCCATCCTGGCCCGCTTGCAGGGGTCAAGTGTTGCTGGTTGCCTTGGCTGTCACGTTCGCACAAAGGAGGGGAGGGCTGGGCTCCCCCCCACCCCCGGAGAAGCTCAGTTGCTAACAGGAGCTGAAACAGACCTCCTGCAAATGAGCCCATTAACCTGACTTGCTCTGGGCCCCGGGCGAAGCCAGAGGCGCAGCAGCTCTCGAGCGAGATGAAAGGTGCGCAGTGACATCCTCATCTCCAAATAATACCAGCCACCGAGGAATCGGATCTGATTGCAGAACACGAGTGTCTGGTCCAGGAGAGCTGCATGGTGCTGGGGGGGGGCAGGAGCAACTCCAGGAGAGGAGCCTGGCTGGTGTGCTGGAGCACAGAGCCCACACACACTCTCAGAGCGCAGGTCTCTTGGGGGGGGGGCTGCTGCTTGTGGTGTGTGTGTATTCTTTGCTTGTTAACATCAGTGGAACAAAAAAATTCCTCCCCCAGCAAAGGGCAGCCCCAGCCAGCGTTTGTGTGTTGGCTTAATTGGTGGAGGATCCTTGCTCCTAAGTAAATTAGAAGTTTCCAGCCTCCGGTATCACCCCCGGCCATCAAGATCAGCAAAATACTAACAGGCCAGAACCCTGAACCGACTGCCAGATGGCCTTAGCGGGGGAGAGTCTGCACCAGGCCCCTCCCGCCAGGGGCACTCCAGAGACCCTCCCCTCAGAAAACCCGTCCTGGTCTGTTTCATCTGGCTCTCTTGCTTTGAGGCAGGCTGGCATTCAACAAGTGCAGCCTCATCTCCAGGGCACTGAAAGATGCTTCTGGTGAACAGCTCTTCCACGGGAGGATTGACCCCCAGTCTCTCCCAGTTGGAAAGGGCCTGCCTTGTTTCTCCGTCCTGGTCAGTGCAGTCAATCGCTAACCCGTTTTTGCCTGGCCCACAGATGCACACTGTTGCTTATATGCAGAAATGGTTCAGAGACTGGGCTCGCGAGGTCAAAGCCAAGCATTTCACAAGGAAGAGCCTGTCCCTTGGCAACTGGGTGGGAAACAGCTTTGCAGAGTGTGGGCCGTTCCGTCCAAGCAGAATTCACTAGCAAAAGAGTGAAGGCAGCTTTGCTGAACCTGAGCTGCTTGGCTAACAAACCAACCCAGGAGATTCTTTGCTTACATTCCATAAGCAGAGGCTGGAAACCCAGCCTTGAAAGACGGAAGAGCATCTTCCTGTTAGGGCTGTGCTCGGGACTGGAAACCAGATGGGGTTGGCCCCCTGCCCAGGCAGATACCCGGGTTGGTTGTGTGGCTTCCTAGAAGGCTGAATCCATCACTTCCTCCCTGGAAAGAAGCAGTACACCAGGAAGAGAAGCTGTTTACATGGGAACCGTGTCTTGATTAGATCAACGATTTGTCCCGGCAGCTCAGAGCCCGTTTCTCCCTCCTGCGCTGGGGTGGGTGGAGGCTGCTTATCCTTCTTGGGGGGGGGGGGCTTTGGGGGCCTAGCCGCCAGATCCTTTGACCCATTGCAAAACCAATCCTCTGGTATGTGGGCTGCCCGCTCACCCCTGCCCCCAGCCGTCTCGGGTTTCCCTTTGGCGCCCTGGAAGCTCACATTAGCAGGGCTGGCCCGACATACCTCTGGAAAATCAACACAGACACCCCCTCTTAAAACAAGACCAGCGGTTGCCAGGCGGAGAGATGTGTCCCAGCAGCCCCCCCCCCAACTTGATTCCTGAGCTTCTTGCCTTTCAGACTCTGGCTCCGGAGGACAGAAGGTCAGCTGCCTCTCTCCTTCCTCCCCACCACCTTCACAGGGGTCCCGGCAAGATGCCTGCTCTATCTCTGCAACCAAACCTCCACCATGATGCAGGCTGCATGGCTTAGGCAGCCTTGGAGCCAGAGGGTGCCATGCTGTTCCCACCACATTTGGCAGAAGGGCACCTGGCTGCATCACCACTCCATGCCTTCTGTCCACTGACCTCAACATCGCCTGGCTGAGAGGCAGCATCTCCAAAAGGTACCAGGCAGAGCAAGGTCTTTCCCAGCCCCACCTGCAGGACTGAGCCCAAGACTGCCTGCCTGCAGCCATCACTACACCTTGTGACAGGGAATCCCACTGACAGAAGATGTTTCAGACCTCGTTGATAAATTAAAGATCAATAAGTCACCGGGCCCTGATGGCCTCCACCCAAGAGTTAAGAAGGAATTGAAGAATGAAGTTGCTGATCTCTTGACTAAGGTATGCAGCTTGTCCCTCAAAATGGCCACAGTGCCAGAGGATTGGAGGATAGCAAATGTCACGCAGATCTTTAAAAAGGGAAAGAGGGGGGACCCGGGAAACTATAGGCCGGTCAGCCTAACATCCATACCGGGTAAGATGGTGGAATGCCTCATCAAAGATAGGATCTCAAAACACATAGACGAACAGGCCTTGCTGAGGGAGAGTCAGCCTGGCTTCTGTAAGGGTAAGTCTTGCCTCACGAACCTTATAGAATTCTTTGAAAAGGTCAACAGGCATGTGGATGCGGGAGAACCCGTGGACATTATATATCTGGACTTTCAGAAGGTGTCTGACACGGTCCCTCACCAAAGGCTACTGAAAAAACTCCACAGTCAGGGAATTAGAGGACAGGTCCTCTCGTGGATTGAGAACTGGTTGGAGGCCAGGAAGCAGAGAGTGGGTGTCAATGGGCAGTTTTCACAATGGAGAGAGGTGAAAAGCGGTGTGCCCCAAGGATCTGTCCTGGGTTTTCAACCTCTTCATATTTTCAACCTCTTCATAAACAACCTGGAGACAGGGTTGAGCAGTGAGGTGGCAAAGTTTGCAGATGACATCAAACTTTTCCAAGTGGTGAAGACCAGAAGTGATTGTGAGGAGCTCCAGAAGGATCTCTCCAGACTGGCAGAATGGGCAGCAAAATGGCAGATGCGCTTCAATGTCAGTAAGTGTAAAGTCATGCACACTGGGGCAAAAATTCAAAACTTCACATATAGGGTGATGGGTTCTGAGCTGTCTGTGACAGATCAGGAGAGAGGTCTTGGGGTGGTGGTGGACAGGTCGATGAAAGTGTCGACCCAATGTGCGACGGCAGTGAAGAAGGCCAATTCTATGCTTGGGATCATTAGAAAAGGTATTGAGAACAAAACGGCTAATATTATAATGCTGTTGTACAAATTGATGGTAAGGCCACACCTGGAGTATTGTGTCCAGTTCTGGTTGCCACATCTCAAAAAAGACATAGTGGAAATGGAAAAGGTGCAAAAGAGAGTGACTCAGATGATTACTGGGCTGGGGCACCTTCCTTATGAGGAAAGGCTATGGCTTTTGGGCCTCTTCAGCCTAGAAAAGAGACGCCTGAGGGGGGACATGATTGAGACATACAAAATTATGCAGGGGATGGACAGAGTGGATAGAGAGATGCTCTTTACACTCTCACATAACACCAGAACCAGGGGACATCCACTAAAATTGAGTGTTGGGCGGGTTAGGACAGACAAAAAAAATATTTCTGGCCTGGATGCCTTTAAAAGGGGATTGGACAAGTTTCTGGAGGAAAAATCCATTATGGATGTCATGAATATGCACATGTTAGGTCTAGGTTGGCAGTAGAAGCCTGAACCACACTAAGACAGTGTAACTGAGAACTTGCTAGCCGTCCCTAAACTGCAGGAATGTGAGTAGACAAACAAAAAGATTGTTGTCTCTGCTGGCCAGAAAGGACAGACAACAAGAATTACAACCCATTGGAATGTTTAACACCTCAGTAGGCTGAGGGGCGCCCGGAAAGGAATGCAGCCATGGATCTCCAGTTGGGAGGGCTAAGAACTAGGAGGGCTGGCAACCAGACCCACTCCGAGAAGGTTCTGTCCTCAAAAGTTTCTGAATGGACAGTCTAAATAAGCATGAAGTCAGCTCAGTACTATTAGCATAAGAAGCATACTAATGAGTGCCCCAAGGGGTGTGTGCGCTTCTTCTTGGGCAGAGTTTTTGGGCGCAACATCCTGCACGCTGTGAGCTCCATTGTCCAACGTGGGCACCTGGCCTCACAGGTAGCCTTGGGGCTAAGAGATCTTCAAGAGTAACTGACCCAGGTGAGAGAGAGGGTGAGAGAGGGCATGGAGCACAATTCCTGGAGAAAAGTGGGATATACGTGAAATAAGCCCGGGAAGAGAATGGTGACCGTGGGGAAGAGCCTTCCTGTTCCCGAAGTGGCTGCCTGTTGCCCAGTGCTGCACAGACAGGAGCAGGACCGCTGGACCGATGGCAGGGAGGCGGAGTGGAGTGGAGGCCGGTGCTGTCCAGTTAGCCAGGAGCTGGGGGTGCGTGCAGAGAGCGCCTGAGGACATCCAGGCAGGAGCGGCCGCGGCTTCGGAGCAGGGCTGCAGCGGCGAGGTGTCTGCCGGCCTGGCCAAGCTGTGCTGGGCTTTGAGATTTCTCCACCGTCTCATTAATCCTGATTTACCGAGAGTGGCAGCAGGCTGGGGCCCCCTTAACAGGCTGTCCGGGCTGCTCATTTGCCTTCACCGAGGACGATGGGGCCCCTGAGACCGGCTGCGCTGAATTATTCAGTTCAGGGGGAGTGAGCGGAAACCGCTCCTTCCCTTCACGCATGAAGACGCACACGCACACAGCACACGGAGGCGCACTCGCCCCACCACCTGGCCAGAGCTCCCAGCTCCCCAGAGGCCCCAGCGCGACCCCCAGCCAGGCTGCGTCTCTGCTCCCCACAGCTGCAGCGGAGGGTGCCGCCCAGACTCTTCAGGTCACCTCTCGGAGCTGGACAGGAGGGAGGCGGAGAGCAGGGAGAGGCGCTCTCATTTTTCAGCCACAGCAATTTTACGTGTAATTAAGTTAATTAATTGCATATCTCGGAGCTGAAATGGAGACACATGATCCTCGGAGGCCGTCCCAGCAGACATTTGTCTCTCCAGCGGGCAGAGGTTTGACCCTGCTGAGAAACGGCCGCTCTGCAGCCACCATCTGCTGCTCAGTTCAGCAGCGTGGCCAGAGCCCAGACCGAGGGCCTGTGTGGAGAACGGCCACTCGTGGTGTCTTGTGGCGGCCACAGGAAGGCACGCCTGGCACTTCCTTGGCCTCTTGTTGCAAGAGAAGAAGAGCCCTGCTGCGTCTGGCCAAAAGCTCTATCTGGCCAGCAGCGGCCGGGGATGGCTGTGGGGAGCTCCCAAGCAGGTGATGTAGGAAAAAGGCCACTGCTGTGGCTGCTCCCCAGAGGTACACTGCTCCTGAACATGGAGGCTTCACCAGGCCCTTATTCATGACTAGTAGCCCTTGGTAGGCACTCTCCTCCTCCAGGAACTTGTTTGACTCCTGCTCAAAGCCATCTCAGCCAGTGGCTGGTAGCTCCCTCACCAGTGGACATCAGAACAGCCCCACTGGAGCAGGCCAAAGGCCCATCTAGTCCAGCTTCCTGTATCTCACAGCGTCCCACCAAATGCCCCAGGGAGCACACCAGATAACAAGAGACCTGCAAGGCCTCCTGGGAATTGTAGTTTAAGAACATAAGAACAGCCCCACTGGATCAGGCCATAGGCCCATCTAGTCCAGCTTCCTGCATCTCACAGCGGCCCACCAAATGCCCCAGGGAGCACACCAGATAACAAGAGACCTGCAAGGCATTCTGGGAATTGTAGTTAAGAACATAAGAACAGCCCCACTGGATCAGGCCATAGGCCCATCTAGTCCAGCTTCCTGCATCTCACAGTGGCCCACCAAATGCCCCAGGGAGCACACCAGGTAACAAGAGACCTGCAAGGCATTCTGGGAATTGTAGTTAAGAACATAAGAACAGCCCCACTGGATCAGGTCATAGGCCCATCTAGTCCAGCTTCCTGTATCCCATAGCGTCCCACCAAATGCCCCAGGGAGCACACCAGGTAACAAGAGACCTGCAAGGCATTCTGGGAATTGTAGTTAAGAACATAAGAACAGCCCCACTGGATCAGGTCATAGGCCCATCTAGTCCAGCTTCCTGTATCCCATAGCGTCCCACCAAATGCCCCAGGGGGCACACCTGATAACAAGAGACCTCATCCTGGTGCCCTCCCTTGCATCTGGCATAGCCCATTTCTAAAATCAGGAGGCTGCACATACACATCATGGCTTGTAACCCCTTCATCCCAAACCTAGGGGGGTTTGGGATGCCCAGAGTTCTTGGTTCTCGAACGCTGAAGCCCTCAAGGTCCCTCGGTTCAGTAGTACTGCCACCACTCTGTATGTGCCAGTGCCTCAGTTCAGGGACACGGAGACCCTCTAGGTCTCTCTCTCTCTCACCTGGGTGAGTTACTCTCTCTCTCTCAGGTGCCGCTCACGGTGGATTAAGCGATACTTGCAAAACCAGCACGAGAGGGAAGCAGCAAAGAACCCTCCCCAGGAGGCCTTGCCTTGAACGTCCCAGATGGTTTTCTGTGGGAGGAATCCACTGGAGCTTTCCCAGAAAGGGCTAGAGCGCGCTGACCCCCAGTGCTATGCAATGCGCACAGGGTCTGTTTATTGAGAGCTCAGGCTCAATGGAGCTGGGAGACAGAAGGACTCGCTTCCTTGTGTGTCCACCTAAAGGACCAGCCCAGATCTTCTCTACACCCTCCCTGGCTTGACACGGGGGGGGGGGGGGGAAGAGAAGCTCCAGCTGAATCAGGAGGGCTCACAGCACAGGTCACCAGCCTGACAATGACCCAAGTGCTGTGACCAGAAATTCTGCAAGCCAGCGACATCCCCAAAGGGAGATTCCCAGGGATGAGCTGGACACAGCCAGCTTCTCCTCTGGGAGGGATGTTCTGCAGAATTGCAGCCCTGCAGTTCCTTCCCAGGCCCTCACTTCCTTGGTAAGGGAGCAGAGGAAACAAGGAAGGCTTCAGTGGAAGGAGCCCTCCGCCCCTAGGACCTGCCCAGGGCTCTGCGGGACAAATCTTGACCACGGTTGTTGCCTGAGGCCTTGGCTGTTGTGTGGCTGTGCAGACCTTGCTGGTGGGTCTTCTCTCCAAACAACCTGCCTGTTGCCTCCCAGTTCCTCCTGAGCCTCAGCAGGACTGGATGGAGAAGCCGTAAGCCGAGCAGGGGCAGGCTGACCCACTGGATCTAGAACCCAGCTCTGCTCATTCCATGCCCTCCACGCTGGGCTGTGCAAATGGACGCTGGGCTGGGGTCTGGCTTGGGAAGTGCAGCTTCAGAGAATGGCTCTGTCTCTCTTGGAAAATGGGCCCACCTTGTCCTCCAGGCGCTTGTACGTTATCCATCATCCTCCATCTCCTCATCACCTTTGTCTCTGGCTTCTGGTGATCCATCTTGCGCTTAAAAAATTGTCTCTCTCACACTGCCATCCCTGAAGAAGACAAATGGGAGAAGGGAGAGAATCTCAGATGGAGACACTGGTGGGGCTCTGCGTCTGGTGCGGGAATCAACAGGGGAAGAGTCCCAGCAGTTGTCGCTAGCAGAGCGACAACATGACAAGACAGGGCAGGAGGGTGGGGGAGGGTGGGTCAATGTGCCGTGCCAGGCAGAGACCTCCACACCACACCGGGGGGCGGGGAGGCAGAGCGCAAGGCTGTCCTCCACCCACAGCCTTACACTATCAAGAGGGTGGACTTCGGGGTGCAAAATGGAAGTGAGTCTTTCAGAGAATGATGGTGCCCCCCCCCACTTAAAACACATTTATTCAGTGGTTGCGTTGGCTGAAGTTTCCAGGTCAAGGCTGGCTGGCCACTTGTCAGGGCTGCTGCAGAAGTTGCCTACGCTGATCCAGATGACCGCCCAGAACCCTTCCGATTCTCACCTTCTAGGAATCTACCTGCAGGGAGGTGAGTTGTGTTGGCTGAGCGAGGCCACTGGAGAGCAGCACCTGGGGAGTGACAGCAGGAGAGAGCTCTGGCTTCTGAGGCGCACTGATCTGGCAGCCAGGCTCCACTCGGGTCCCTGCGCCTGTGTCTCCTTCCTCCAGAATCCTGGGCCTCCATTCTGCACCCGCAGTTCCCGCAGGACTTTGCTTGCCCAGTGCAGGCCAGCGACCTGCAGCCCATCAACACCCACGTTGTGCGTGGCTATGAGTGTGGCTCCAAGGAACTTGGAGCGGTTCAGTGTGAGAGCACCCCTGGGATCTGAGCCTCCAGCTTCCAGGGCTGCAGCTGCCAAGGGTGCAACCATGTGCCACCTCCCTTGTGCGCAGCCTCGACAGAGAAGTTGCCTCCTCACTGGCTGGGCGAGGGCCGTGGTTGCTCCATTGGAATGCAGAGCAGCTCTTCTGCCTTTCTCCCTAATGAGACAAAATAAATTTACGCCGTGTCGTTTCCCCCCCCACTCCGAGGCAAAGGCAGTTTTTACGCTAGTTTAGACAACCTCCGATCTCGCCCGAGCCGCGCGGTGCTCACAAAGCTGCCTGCATTTTTATGAGGCTGACTTGTTATGTGCCAGCAAAATACGTCAGGCCCAAGCGGAGACTGGAATCAAAATGACTCTAATTACATGTAATAATTTTTGCATCCCTGCATAAAACAATGTTGGGCTTCTTGGAAGGAGAAAAAAAATGACGCCCTTGCAAGAGTTAAAAGACAAATCATTGAGCCTGCCTGCAGGATGGGGGCTTCATCAGGCTCTTTCCTCCTGCAGCTCTTGGTGAGGTTTGGGGGGTGCTCACCCGGGGGGGGCTTTCCCTCCACTGGAGGAGGTTGCACTCCTCCCTGACAGCAAACGGCACGCTTGTGTCACCGCAGTCCAGGGCCCTGTAGGTAACAGGAAGCATGGCCCTCCCTGCGTCACTGGCCTGGACAGCTTCTCTTTTTTGCAGAGAGATGCAGGCCCCATTTGGAGAAGCCACTCGCAGAGTCATCACTGGGGTTTGCACCACCTGGTGTAAGAGATTGTTGCTGCCTCTGAATGAGTTATTGTTCTGAGTCTTCCATTCAGGAGGCACCCAGATCAGTAACAAAAGTGCAGTGGTTGGGTTTAATTCTTAGTTACAATGTTAGTTAAGATCATCTTTAATCTTACACACACACACACACACACACACTTACTCTCACTTGTTCAGGCGCGACTGTAATTGCATCTCTGATTTGAAATTATAAAAAAATAACCAGCATGTCTCAGTCATCTGAAATTTGGGAGATGCTGATTTAAGAAGTCCCCACAGCAGGTCCTCTCCCTGAGACAAGGTCCAACGCATGGCTCTACCAGTGAGTTGAACACTGGATGCCTGAATCCAGGCTAAATGAACACTGAATTCTTGTCCTGTGCTTCAGGTAATCTAGTCACTTAAAAACAATTAAGCAGAACATATTTCTTTATCCATTTACATGATCAATCTTAACCTTCTTTTAAAAAAAACTCTGAAAAATATATATATATATATTACAGTTGCAAACCACTCCGGGGATTTTGAAGGAGAGATGCTGGTGACATGACAGGCGCAGGCCAATCAGCACCTGTCAAAACTGACTCTCCCCCTTCAAATTGAATCACTTTGAGAAGTGGCAGGGTGGGTTTCTTCTGAGCTCGCCCCAGGAGAGCAAAAGGTATATTTTGACTAAGTGCAGTGTGAGTGCTTCCAAATTGCCCCCTCCCCACACAGGCACACAACCGCTCTCTGCTAGTATCACATTTCTCTTTCACTCTGCTGTTGCAGTGTCTGCCCTTCCGAATCAATGGCAGTTGCACAAAAACCCCTCATGCAGTTTTATTTCACTGAGACTGGGAGGCCTTTGCAGGAGTTGTTGATCTGAATAATGCAGTTTTATATATATAATGTGTGTGTATATATACACAGTAAACTACATTATATGTATATGTATATATAAGGCCACTTCCCTTCCTGCATTACTCTGCAAACTGGGCTTCACCCAGATGCTGGTTGAGATGTTTGTGCCTCCTTAACAATGATGTGCATGACTTTGGCTTGAGAGCAGCTCCAGCCTTTCCCCTCCACTTGAATTTTGTTTCTAAACAACCCTCTCTGGATGCTGGTGCTTCTGCCCTTGCCTTCTGCCGGGTAGCTGATCTCTGCCAGCAACAGGAGCAAGAATCCCAATGCATCATATTTGCATAAAATATTAATCAGGAGGCCCAGGTCTGTTTCTCTCGCATCTTCCCGATAATCCACTATTTACAATAATGGCTGCGACGCTTGAATTGTTTCAATAGCTGGGGAACACGTTGGCATTTTTTAAACCAGGAGGTACGTCACGTTTATGGCACAATATCTCTGTCACTGCACATAATGCATGCTCAGGATACACACTGAATTGTGTTTAGATTACAATGGGGTGGGGGTGGTGGGGGTGAAATACAGCCAAAACAGGCTGCAGGTCTGATGAGAGGGATTTGCACCTCTGTGGAGTTGGGGGGGAGGCCCCTGGGGAGTTTCCATTTTAACAAGGTGCTCTTCCTCCAAATGGCTGAGCTGTGCACAAAAGTGTGGGAACAAGGAGGCCCCCCAGGCGGAGAGGAGACTACCCCATCACCATCTGTGCAGAGCCAGCAACAGTGAGACAGGCCATCTCGTGCCTCGGCCCCACGCACAGTGGCTGTCCGGACTCCAGCACACTTCCAGGTATCAGGAAGGCAATGGGGCAAAACAGGAAGCTGGGGCAGAGGGGATTGCACTGGTGAGTCTGCAAAAGGATTAGCACCAGCCTGTCTTCACCATTCCAGTATTGGGTGTAATTAAAACAGCAATTGCTTGCTGTTAAAAATGAAAAGAGGGGATTATCGGAGACTTCGCAGTCCTGGAGTGGCAAAGAATGTAATGAACACCACCCCTTAAAGTGAGTTGATGGAATGGGAATGAAAGTGCTTTAGGGGAAGGAGCTGATCGTCTTCTGTGGCAAGAGCAGGGCTGATTCACAGTTTCTCTTGGGGTGATTTTCTTCTCTTGTGGGAGGGAGAAAAAGTAAGGAGAGATCAGCAGGTTGCCCCATTTTCATGCACCGAGACAAGAGGGCACCCTCCAGGTCAGCTCTATGGTTGACCCCTCCCGCAACTTCCTGGGCCCGATGCGTGCGCTCTCCTGGGAAATACAGATTTTTTATTTTAAAAGTTTCATACTACAATAAGTCATACAAAGGAAAGAAATCACAGTTTACATTTTCAACTACAGTCACGTGATATCAGCTGTTCAACTAGATCCCGTCAGAGGTGGATTCGGCCCATCTAACCCTCCCACCCTTTTTTCCGCCTGTCTCTACCGGTTCTCACCCTTTCGCCCTCACCTCTCCTGGGGTCCGAGTGTGCTACCTTCCTTCGGTGCTGCTCGGCAAACACAGGACTCCTGAGGTGGTATCCTGCACAGGCACTGCCCAGCAACAGCCCTGCTTAACTTCGGTAGGCGCAATGAAAGCATCATGTGCCTTCAGGCGCTTCCATGGCCACTGGGTGGGGTGCGCAGAA